>NW_015521180.1:456-2391 GCF_001515645.1 Sinocyclocheilus grahami | reverse complement strand
GCATTAGCAATTAATCGCAACATGAAAATTTGATACCGGCATATCGCTAGATCTGTGATGATTATATTTGTGATCTAAGTGTTTATATTAGTGGGCTGTGATGTTTATGGTCTGTAGTGTCAGTGATAGTGGTCTGTGGTGTTTGTGTCTTGCTTTTTTCTCGCACCTCTTCAGCACTTTGATCTCGTTCTCAAGGTTGGAGTGGTGCAGCTGTTTCTTCTTCACACACTTCAGGGCGTAGAAGTTCCCCGTCTTTCTCTCTCGCACCAGGTAAACCTCAGAAAATGAGCCCCTGCAGAAACACAGTTAAAAGGAGATTATTTTAACCACATAAACAACAACACAATCTGTTCTGCAGTATGTGACGCTCTAAATGTCGGACTTCCAGTGAGCTTTAAGTTCACTGCATGCAGATCAGCACTAATCCGTCTGCACAAGTGCCGTGCTGTGTGAGTTCAGACTTGAACCCACCTGGTCTATCTGGAGTCCACCTGTCCCATGAATAACCGTCCTAGAAGGAGGATTACTGTGCGTTATATAAGAAACCCAGTGCTGCCCCTCATGACTGATTACCCCACAATGCCTTTAATCCAGAACACCACTGCAACCGCCTAGCAACATGTTCTCACCATGCTTGGCACCTTCTCAAACCATCGATGTGTGAAAGCACACTCCAACAGCAAAGTTATCACTTTAGTTACCATTTAATTGATGATTGGGTGATTAAGTGAAGACCTTGCCAACTCTCCAAACGTGCTGTAATCAACATGAATGTCTACAGAATCCAAGTACGGCACTCAATTCATCCATAATTTACAGGAAGCAGTCTATAAACTTAACACAATTAGCAAAGATTCGTCAGATTTAGTTCTCTTTTGGAGGCAAATATGTCCCTGTAGTGTAGCTTGGTAAACCCACGTACATTCTCCCCTCAGTAATCCTTTAATTGACTAGTGTCAGGATGTTCTCTGATGTCTGTGTCTCATTCAACCGCAGATGAAGACTGACAGGTGCCAAAATGGTCAACAAACCTCTAAATCAACTTACAGATAATTCAAAACATTTTATGACTCAAAATGTCTAATAATATCTCGTAAAGCTGTATAATGCCTCAATGATTCACCTCTTAATTCTTCTCTATTCCTCAGTATCTCTCGCAAAGCTTTGTAACACCTTACACTGCCTTCATAATACTCCAGATTATTTAGTAGCACCTCATAATACTTCTTATAACACTTCATACAACTTCATTAGAGCTTAAGAGGCTTCATAAAGATTCATAACACTTTATAATGCTTCATAGCGGTTTAGTATGTCCGATGAAGCTTCCTAACACCTTTTAGTGCCTCATAAAGTTTCATAACACCTCAAGATGCTTCATAACCCTTCATAAAATATCATATGAGCTTATATTGTCTCTTAATTAAAGCTTCATGGCATAGCTTCATTGGACGACTTTATAACGATTAATAACAGCTCATAATGCTTCATAACACTTTAATGGTTCAGAGCACCCTTCTAAACACCTTACAGTGCTGCATATTTCATAAAGCTTCATAACCTTAATAATGTGTCGTAAGATCTTATAGCTTTATAACAGTTTAAAACAGTTTGTAAAGGTTCATAAACCTTCACAGCACTGCCTCATAATTCTTCGTTATGCCTTACAAATCTTCCTAACACTTAAGCCTCGTAACACTTTAAAATGCTTCATATCCCTTCATAAAAATCAATTTTACTGCACAGTGCCTCTTAATAGTTCAGTACAGCCTTACAAAGTGACCTAACTTCTTATAGCGCCCCGTACTGCTTCATAACATCTCATAATGCTTCATAACCTTTATTAAAGTGTTGTAAGAGCTTACGGCGCCTCTTAAAGCTTCATAACCTTTCGTAAAGTGTCATAAGAGCTTACTGTATATTACCTTAAAATTC
>NW_015521180.1:0-213 GCF_001515645.1 Sinocyclocheilus grahami | reverse complement strand
TCGTAAAGTGTCATAAGAGCTTACTGTATATTACCTTAAAATTCACAGCATTTTGGAACACTTTATAATGCTTTATAACGACTCACAATGCTTCATAACACTGCATAATAATGGCTCATAATGCTTCATAAAACTGTACAGTTCCTCATATAGGCTAATGGTTCATTAATGCCTTAACACATACAGCTCCATAAAGCTTCATAGCACCTCATA
>NW_015521179.1:0-2392 GCF_001515645.1 Sinocyclocheilus grahami | reverse complement strand
TTTATTTTATTTTATTTTATTTTATTTTATTTTATTTTTTAATTGGGCTATTCATCGTGCAATCTTTAAATTCAACATTTTAAACTTTAAATTCGACAATTTAAATGTGTTTTAACGGGCTGGTAATTCAGTTGACATCTATCTATCTATCTATATTCACTAAACATTATTTGTAGCGCAACATCTATCCAATAATCACAATAAGCTTTATTGCTTTTGATATGAAACAAAGTTTTATATTTTAAATTTTATAACAGAACTCAAACAATGTACAGTACACTAAATGTTTGTGGTAAAAGCCGAGAATGACTCTGATCGCGTGATCTGTTGCAGGACTCAGAGTCGTTGGACCGCTGCATTCAGAGCGTGTTATCGGCTCTGTATCCTCCGTTCAGCGCGTCGGCGGCCACCGTCCTGTGGCAGCTCTTCAGCGTCGTGGAGAGACAGTACCGCGGAGACGGCCTGCACTGCTTCATTGACTTCCTGCTGCCCGCCAAAAGAATCCTGCAGATAATAAAACAGGAGGCCTGTGTGAGTACTGTCAGCTTCAGCCGATGCATTTTCACAGAAGCATTTCAATAAAAAGTCAATAAAAACAGTGGACAATATCTACTAATAGATCACATTATTTTTAATTTAGCAAATATATTATTATTTGTAATAAAATATATATTATAAATAATATAATTATTTTACAATATTTTTTTTAATTGATTAATATATTAGTAAATGTTAAAACAGTAACAAAGGTTAATAAATGCTTTAGAAGTATTTAATTTATTTATTTACATGTATTAATTTAGCAGACGCTTTTATCCAAAGCAACTTATAAATGAGGAATACAACAAGCAATCCATGATGGAGGCAAATAACACAGGAAGTGCTCGTAATAAAGTTTCAGGCATTGTGTAGCATAGTACAAGCTAATATTTATTTATTTTAGAATATGAATGCAAATGTATTGTGCATAATGCAAATAAAAATATTATTCATTTATTTGCATTATGCATAATACATTTATATGCATGTCTAAAATAAATCATAAATATAATATAATATATAATATAATAAAAATATTATTTGACAAGCATGGAAATAAATAAATGTTTTATGTGCATTATATATATTACATTTACATGTATATCCAAATAAATAAACATTTATTTGTTTGTTTGATTAATTGTTTTTGTTTATATGTATTTATGTATTTACATTATGCATAATGTCCATGCTTGTTGAATAAAAACTATTTAAATGTATTTATTTATTTATTGGGAACAGCATGGTAATTCATCACGCTATCTTTAAACTCGATATTATGTATTGGTAGCCTGGTAATGCGGTTCACGCAGGTTTGCTGAATATTTTATTATTTTGTCTCTTCTTCAGATATTGTTGTTGAAATCCATAGCGCTGCAGCTAAACATGTTCAAGCCATTTAAAGTCTCCCAGAGAGAAATCTTGCGAGAGTGGGAACATGAGAGGGAGGAGGAATACTTCAGGCTGAAAGAGGGTTCAGTGTTGCTGTGATAAACAGCCCAAACAGAGCGTGTTGTGAGCTCACTGCAGTGAACTTGGCAAAGAGGATCAGGCTGAAATGAAAGACCTGCTCAGGGAGGCTTTGTATTTCTGCAGGTTAGCGCTGTGTGAGCACATAGCTGAAACCTTACGCTCCTCCTGTATTCAGCGCTGCTGTTATTGCTCTGAGACGAGGGCTCTGAGCAGTCTCATTTAACTCAGACGTGATCTTTGAGGGAGTCACAGCGTGCTGAAACTTACATGTTCCTGCTGCATCATCAGTATCATTATACAGCAGCGTCAGGGAGTCTAACAACTAACAACACTACTAAATGAACTGTTTTTATAGTAGCATTACAGTAGCTAAATAACGAAGCTCTTTTTTGATGTACCATGATAAAATGCCTTTTTCACGCTGTATAGCCTGTGCAGAAATCTCTCTCAAAAAAAATATTGTGCAGTCTGATTCATTGTAGTAGATTGGTCTGTTTGTTCACCACAAAATAAATAAATACATTTATTTATTTATTTATTTGCTGAATGATTTGAGTCCCTGCATGGAACTTTACATAAACTTTTAAAATTTTAATCCTTATGTTTTCTCATTTTATTTGCTGATTTTAGTTGCTTTTCAAATCAGTGTTACTTTAATTTCATTGAGGTACTATTACAGTTTTTTTTAATAATTTGTATCATTTTCATTTTCTTTTTAATTTTGGTTAAAGTTTTAGTAATTTTGTTTTTTTGTAATTCAGTTTATTTTAAATACGCCTATATATGTATTTTTTAAATACATTTTTATTTCAGTTTTAATTATAGTACATCAAGTTGAGCTAAATGAAAAGGAGAAATGAACGAGCTAAAATAAAAAAAA
>NW_015521178.1:2141-2392 GCF_001515645.1 Sinocyclocheilus grahami | reverse complement strand
TCAGTTTACTTTATTTTGCTATCCTCACTTACATAAATGAACTATCAGTGTCCTGCACCCACTAGTAAAAAAAAATATTAAAAATGATAGCTGGTGTCTGAATAATTTTGGTATAAATAAATACACATATACATACATATTTAAGAAATATTTTTGATATATGTGTTGAAGATTAAACAACACATATATTAGCAATTATTAGCAAACAATAATTGGAGCCTTGATATAACAAATAATACACACAATAAATA
>NW_015521178.1:0-337 GCF_001515645.1 Sinocyclocheilus grahami | reverse complement strand
TATTACAAACACCAAATATCAATAACAGAAAACACATGATGGCGCTGTTTCATGCATAAGGTGGCACTGTGGTACCATAAACTAGACAGCAACTCGGTGAGCTTTACTGATACTGAAAACATCCTACATACAGCAGTTGTGTATGCTGTCATACTGCATTCAGTGATCATGCTATGTATATTTTTAGACCCCAAATTTGAGCATTTGTAAGGAGAAAAATGACTGGCCATTTAATCTTTTTAGCTTTATTGCAAATCATTTCCCTTATTAGCATGCACTTAAGGGTGCATGAATATTCAAATGCATATTAAAATGAACACTGAGGCACAGTAACTAG
>NW_015521177.1:2171-2393 GCF_001515645.1 Sinocyclocheilus grahami | reverse complement strand
TCTTCTTGTCTAAGTGTTTGGTTCCTGGCCAGAAGAAGTGGCAAAGTAGACCTGACAGTAAAAAGCCTTTATGCTGACAGTCAAAAGTCTGGCAACAAAAGACTGAAAAGAAACTGTGAAGTAATGAGACACTAAGTTGTGGAAAAAGTATTGCACAAAGTGACGAAATCACCTCTTGACGATGGACATGTCATCAAACCCTTTAGTGTCGACAGGTCTGAT
>NW_015521177.1:0-1589 GCF_001515645.1 Sinocyclocheilus grahami | reverse complement strand
GCCATTTTCCACAAGCCAAACACACACATACACACACACACACACACACTCACACACACTCAAAACATTATTGAGGAACAACCAGTTTGAAGATATGTTATGTTTCATTTGGAGTGCGAAAATATGATTTTTGTGTAAAGCAAGCATATACAGGTGCATTTAATGTCATCATGTCATATTTCCCTCCAATTTTTTTTTTATTTTTAGTGTGTGTGTGGGGGGGTCATTATCTGATTTTCATTATTTTATTATTTTAAATTTTATGTCAATATTAAATTAAATGATAAAATGAAAAGCAGTTCAATAATAGTACCATTAAATATGAATACATAATGACTAAATTTAAATTTAATAAAGGAAAATTAATTAATTATAAAAATTAATAAAAAAAATTTTTGCATCGTGATAATTAAAAAAACATAGTAAAACATTTAGATCCTAAATAATAATGATAACAATAATATATCATTCTTCTTATTATTATTATCATCATTAATTTATAATAATAATAATAATTATTATTATTATTATTATTAATGTATTGTCTTAAATAAATAAAATATAAATTTTAAAAGATAATTTCTTTATTTTCTTGACCCAGAAAAGACCCGGACATGTTCTCGGCTGATTTTGTGAGATTTACACATACGCAAATTCAGAAACTAGGTCTAGAATTCAGAATGACGATTAGAGGCACTCTAAGAGAAATTGAAACAGCACCCACTAATATCACTTGAAAGTATAATAAAACCGATTGGCAGTTATAAGTCTCTTCTTTGTGATAAATGTAGGTGTCTGGGTTTGTGGACACTATAATCATTCCAGCTTTTAGAAGAGACAGAAAGACAGAGAGCTTGAGAAAAATATGTGTTGTGGCAGAGAAAAACGCTTTGTACTTGTGTGTGTGTTAGGTTTTGACCAAATGCCCTTAATGAAAGTAAAACCTGAAATTATCTACAATATGAGAACCTCTCAATGGTTCCCAGGAGGATAGTAACTTAATAAAAAGGCTAAATTATGCGATAATTAATATCTAAAAATGCAAACAACAGCCATTCAAATACAGTGAACTCTTCCTTTTTTAACAATAGGGGGAAGGAATAGTTTATAGTAATCATAAGGAGTTAATATTTAATATAAATTGTGATATATCCCCATTGAGAAAGCTAAAGAAATGTGTGTGCATTGAATTAGCTATTCCTGTCTTCACAGTCTCATGTCCCCGATGACATTTCTTCAGTGAAACAGAGGTCCGATTCACTGGCCTGAAGCATTCCGTGTGAAGAGACAAAAATCAATACAAGAGGCAAAACAACAAAATGTAACACATAGTCAGAAAAGTGCAAGTGTGGCTGAGAGTATTTTATTACGCTCTGTGCCTGACAAGAGTTTTATAATGTGGTTTCTCTATCAAACGTTCCGACGAAGTTGGATTACTGGGAATGTCAATTCATACTGAAAACAATGTTGTTTTTAATGTCTTAACATTAAAGACATAGTTCACCCAATAATTAAAATTTGCCGAAATGTACTCCACCCCCAGTTCATTCAAGATGTAGATGAGTTTGTTTCTTCATCAGAACAGATTT
>NW_015521176.1:0-301 GCF_001515645.1 Sinocyclocheilus grahami | reverse complement strand
TTTGCAAGAACAAACTGTGTGACCGTCAGGCACACTTAAGAGTTTAATTTCCTTTTCGAACAAACATTCAACATTACAGGCACCAGTCCTAAACTTTACAGCTTTTTAGTTTATAGTTTGATACGATCTTGAGTAAATTTAACCAATACTAGTAATAAGCAACAGAACAATGAAAAACAATGTTTGAGATGCATTTATTAGAAAAAAAAAGTTGTGTAAGTAATTGTTTATCCAAAACCTAAAACTACATGTGAAAACGTAATCGCTCAGTTCTCCAAGCCTATTTATTTATTTATAATCT
>NW_015521175.1:2162-2393 GCF_001515645.1 Sinocyclocheilus grahami | reverse complement strand
TGCAATATTGCTTACCACAAGTTGAATACTTAGGATGCACTATTTTCACATGGGATGAAAGCTGTATCACCCAGTCAATTGGAAGGCGTCAGTAAAGTTCCCCAACCTCAAACAGTGGGACAAATGATGACTTTTTTTTGGGTATGACAGGGTTTAGTGCAGATTGGATTGAGGACTATGCAATCAAAACAGCTCCATTAAGAGCACTAATGAAGCAAGTGGGCTGTCAAA
>NW_015521175.1:0-1198 GCF_001515645.1 Sinocyclocheilus grahami | reverse complement strand
CATGATGAAGGCACACCACATGAGTGTGTAGCTGACTCTCTAGCCTTTACTAGATTGAGACCAGATCTAGAGTCAACACCAATTCCAGAAGCACATGTTGACTATTTTGTGGATGGTTCATGTTTTAAAGACCATTTAGGAAATCATGCTGGATTTGCAGTTGTGAAACGAGTTGATGATGATTTTATCCCAGTGGTGGTGCAGCATTATGAACAACCATGCTCAGCACAACTGGCGGAATTGAAAGCTCTATCTGAAGCATGTAGGCTGGCCAAAGACTTGAAAGTAAATATCTACATAGATTCTGCATATGCACACGGCGTATGCCATCTTTTTGGAGCAGTTTGGAAGCAAAGAGGCTTTAAGAAAAGCGATGGCACGCCTGTCCAGCATAGTAATCAGATAATTGATTTAATATCAGCCATGAGCAGGGATATTGGTCGCCTTATTTACAAGCTATGGTGGATGGGTATCTGTCAGAGTGTGAAGTGTGTGCCCAGAATAACGTTAGAAAAGGAACATCTGCTCCCATTGGCCACATACCAGTCCCAGAAGGTCCATTCAAACATTGTGACAGTGATTGAAGGAGAATTAAATGAAATTAAGCAGACCCAACTAAAAAGACATAGAGTCAAAAGAGCTTATAAAGCAGACCCAGAGGTATACTTAGATGTGATAGGCCAGCCAAAGGGAATACCAGAGAAATATAAAGCAAGAAGTGAAATTAAGTCTGGATTTGAGTCTATACTTGTATGGATAACCCCAAATAAGAACTTAGAATGGATCAATTATATTTACTATAATCAACAGAGATTCATCAATTATACTGATAATGCCCTAGCTGCCCTGGGACAACAATTGGGTCCCACAAGTAAAATGACATGGCAGAATAGACAGGCACTGAATTGGCTCCTGGCAGAAAAAGGAGGAGTGTGTGTAATGTTTGGTTCTGACTGTTGTACTTATATTCCAAATAATACAGCCCCAGATGGATCATTCACCAAAGCTATGGAGAAACTGAAAAACCTGAGAGAAGAAGTGACCAAAAACACTGGAGCAGGCATGCAAAATTGGGATTGGTTTAATTCATTTTTTGGGTCTTGGGGACAATGGTTAACTAGAGTGGGAATCATAGTTGGCATTGCTGTTGTTATGTTTCTTTTGTTGTTTTGTTGTATTGTGCCTTTCATCAGATCAA
>NW_015521174.1:1225-2393 GCF_001515645.1 Sinocyclocheilus grahami | reverse complement strand
TTTTTTTTTTTCTCCTAAATTGTTTTTTAGAAAAAAAACGTCTGTTTTTACAGTCCAAACACATGGCTTTGCTTCTCTCTTGCTATATTGAGTTTTTTTTTCTTCTTTTAAATCATTAAGTTCTAGTGCCTGGATCCTCTATAGGCAGAACCCCCCTATTTCTGTTAACTCCTCCTCCTCTTTATTGGAGCTGAAACCATCCAGTCAGCAGTCAGGACGTGCAATGATCGTTGCCTTCTCAGTGGATGTTCCATTATTGGTTAATTGGCCACTAGTCGGTTCAAGTCTCATTTACCTTCTGAGGGGGAAAAAAAGTTTACCCAGTTTCAAACCAAGATTATAAAATGGAGGAGAAAAAAAATGTAATGAATGTTCAGGAATGTCCAGTTTTTTTCTGTATCTGTTTTTTTTTTTTGTGTGTGTGTGTTGGTAATAGCGGGTGTTTGGCAGGGGACGGTAAACGGAAGCCGATTTGTTGAGTTAAGGCTTTTGCTCATGATCAGTTTTATAGTGTACAAAAGGGGGCTGTGTTTGAGAGTTGTCAGCTTATTTTTCCATTTACTCCTTTTTCTTCTGCAAGTTAAAGAAAAAATGTTGCTATGGGCTGCTCCCCTCCCGTAATTTTTTTTTTCTTTTTTTTTTCTTGTTTTTCTCTTCCGTTTCTTAAGTCTGCATTGAGGTGGGCCTTGCACCCTCTCTTTCTCATAATCAGTTCATTAAAAATAAATGTGGTATACTCGGCAGAACATGTGTGTTGCATTTTCCCCTTCTTTGATTAAAAACTACGTCATGCACTAACCTGTGTCCCAAACTGCCTGGTCCCCCTCCACCCAGCACCCACACTCCTCTCCTACACTAGCTGCCTGCACACTTCACCCCTTCTTCTACTTTGTTCATGTCAGTGCATTGAACGACTCTTGCAAAACTGCTGGCATTTAGCAGTGTCAGAATAAAGATGCTGCACAAAGCTTCAAGTGTGTTTGCTTTCTGAAGAAGTGAGTTGATCGTATGACCAACAATTTGTTTGGTCTGTTCTTATTGGCAGTTTGAGGGTTTGTTTTACCTGTATCCAGTGCCGTTGTCGCAACAACAATATGCCTTTCTTGTGAGGAAGCCACCTGTCAGAAACCTTGAGTGAAAAGCCACCTGAATAGTGAATCAGTAGTTG
>NW_015521174.1:0-249 GCF_001515645.1 Sinocyclocheilus grahami | reverse complement strand
AAAAAATCCTCCTTTTGACCACAAAGAGTCACAAGTAATGTTGCAGTGCCCTATACAATCAAAGAATCAAACATGGCCCACATGGTGAAGATTGTGACCACCCTTCACTCTCATAAATAAAAAGCTGTCACTGAGGTGGTATCTTTTCAAAATTACCTAATTATGTAGCCTAACTTTAAGGTACCAAAATGGACCCTTTAGGTACAAACTTGTAGCCTACCTTTTGAAAAAGTACTGCCCCAGTGACAG
>NW_015521173.1:1778-2393 GCF_001515645.1 Sinocyclocheilus grahami | reverse complement strand
CGACTGTACGCTGATATACAGTATACACATGGATCTTATATGGACAGATATGAAGACTTTAGACCGTCCTGACCTCGATCATCTCCTCGCCCTCAATCTCTCTCACGTGTGTGAATTTCTCCGATTCAATCACAATCTTCCCATCGATGAGTCGAGCTGTAGCCTGAAACACAAACTACTCAAGATGCTGCTTGTAAAGGACTGAGAGGCTATAATGAGTTTATACGGGAATATCAACACGTATATAACAGCTGGCTCGTTGCTTGGTAACCACAGCTCCTTTACAGACTAATTTACTAGTATTTATTCCACTTATTTTTCTTTTAAACATATTGAACTGTGCTGAGTTGTTCATTTGTAATAACCCAATCAATGCGGTTTTGTAAGAAAAATATTCATATTTAAAACTTTATAAACCGTAAAAAACTGTAGATTAGTGATTATAGTTTATAACATTTTGAATATCGGCATATTTGTTTCAAAAGCGCATCGATTCACTTCAGGAGGCCTTTATTAACCCCCGGAGCTGTGTGGGACACTTTTTATGATGGATAAATGCGCTTTATTGGTCTTCTTTTGGACTATTGAAAAATAACACCCATTCACTGCCATTAT
>NW_015521173.1:0-376 GCF_001515645.1 Sinocyclocheilus grahami | reverse complement strand
GGATTCACAGATGAACAGAAAGTTCAAAAGAACAGCATTTATTATAAATAGAAATCTTTCGTCACATTATAAATGTCTTTACTGGCACTTTTGCTCAGTTTAATGCGTCCTTGAGGAATAAAAGCATTTATTTCTTTGCAGTGCAAATAAATGAAGATGTAAGTTTGATGTAAACTCTATCTGAATAATAATAATAATGAATTATCTTCTGATCATCCTAATAGAAACTTTTCTACATGTGAGCTCTTTTGTCTAGATAGCAACACAAGCGCTCGCAGGAGAGGCTTGAGAATCACAGGACCTCAGAGAGGACAGGATCTCACACACACTCACGACGCATGCAGATCACTAGAAACAATAGTTTAATGGTTTCCAC
>NW_015521172.1:1910-2394 GCF_001515645.1 Sinocyclocheilus grahami | reverse complement strand
ACCAGCTGCAGTAACGGGTCCTTCTGAAGCTCAGGAGCAGCTGAAAAGCACAATTTGCATGTTTACTGAAATAGCCGTTTTACTGCTCAAAGTGCAATTAAATGCAACGGTCTCAATTATTTATCATGGAGTAATGCTTCTCATTTATTTGTTTTTTTAAAGAATAGCAAATAGTTTTAAAGGAATTGTTCAACCAAAAATAAAAAATTGCTGAGAATGTACTCACCCTCAGCCTGTTCAAGATGTAGATGAGATTGTTTCTCAATGGGAGCAGACATGGAACAGTGCACATGCTTCTGAGAACGACGGCGGAAGAAATTCTGGATCTCTGCAAATGACAACAGTAATCGTTAACCATGAGGTGATGCTGCATTTGTGTTGCACATGTAGTGAGATTAAGTGATGCTGTGTATTCATTGTGTTACTTGTCATGAATCCGATCCTCTGTTTGGGTGCACTCACTTAAAAAAAAAAAATTTTTTTT
>NW_015521172.1:0-320 GCF_001515645.1 Sinocyclocheilus grahami | reverse complement strand
AGAAAGGAAAATTTGAAATTGCATCATATGACCCCTTTAAGTCTTTAGTGTGACTAAAGTTCAAGATCAAATCAAATTTTGACTGGTAGTATGTGTCATTACATACAAATAACAGACTGTGGTTACCATATGCTGCCAGGGAACATTTTAGAAGTAAATCTGAAAAACATTTGATTTCACATCTTAATGAGGTGAACACATTAAATGTAAACATCAAAGAGTCAAGTGACAGTAAAAGTGATTTATACACACAATCAGAGCACAATTTACATGTTTACTGAAATAACCGTTTTATTGCTGAAAGTGCAGTTAAACGCAGC
>NW_015521171.1:1958-2396 GCF_001515645.1 Sinocyclocheilus grahami | reverse complement strand
TACAGAGAACAGACGAAGAAATGGAGAAGAGAGAGAGAGAGATAGTGGCACAAGTGAAATCAGCCTTCACCTCCAGTGTAGAGGGAGTTGGAGAATAACAACGAGTGAAGCTCAGATCAAAAGACAGCGGTTTTAATAACTTTCAGCCGAGAGGACGGACAAGGCAACAGCTTGGGAAAAAAAACCGAGGCATGTAAGAAGAAGCAAGATACAGATAATGATCTGAGCGAATGCCGGCCCCGTTAGACGGCGAGATGGCTTGTGTGTGTCCACCTGTCTGTGGACGTCAGCGAGCGACCGCTGTGCCGCTTGTTAGAACATGGACGTTTGTGTCTCAGGGGAAGTACTTGAGCCGGAGGTGGAATCTCTCAGACATCTTTCGCTCTTGTTCAACTTCCTTGGTTTCTCTCTCACTCTATCTCCTGCAGTGACACTTTC
>NW_015521171.1:0-491 GCF_001515645.1 Sinocyclocheilus grahami | reverse complement strand
GCAGCGACTCCCACCAGTTAATGAACATTTCTTTAACGACTGAACGTCTGAGTTTGTCCAGATAACCCATGCAAACAGATTCTGTTTAACAACCGTGACCACTTTTAGATTCACACTAGCATTTTGGCTCCTGTTTGGCAGAAGCAGGACACTAAACTGACTTTATCGTTGCTCCCGAACCGCCCGCTCGCCGCATAGAAACTACTGCTGTAAAAGTGAACAGATTTGTGTCTAGATACGAGTGAGACTGCCAATGGGCATGAAATCCACAGCCCCCGGAGATGATACAAGATCAGCGTCATAAAAGCCCAGATGGCTGATAGCCTGTGGCAGACCTGCAGGACTATAGATGGCCATTCCACTATGGCCAATTATAGCAATCGCAACGTCTCCCAGGAAAAATGAATGGCTCGGAGCGGGCAAAGCTGAAAAATGGTGTGTCCGTGTGTGGGTTTGTTTCTAAACAACTTAAACTGACTGTTTGAAAAATG
>NW_015521170.1:2084-2396 GCF_001515645.1 Sinocyclocheilus grahami | reverse complement strand
GGGCTTCACCGAGGCCTCAGAGGGAAAACTGCAGTGTCTCTTCAGCCTCATGCTTTTATAAACACAAACAAGCGTATAGAGTTAATCTGCAGTGTGAACAGGTGTAAAGATGACAGAAAGAGGGTTTGACGTGCTTCATCTGGTTCACTTGAAGAAGCCATCTGACAGACTTTTTATTTATTTACTCATTTTTGAAGAGCGAGGCAAATATTTAAAGAAAAGAGAGTCAGCGAGAACCAGGTCGGACCAGATCTGCTGGGAGAACGTTTGTGATGTGAATTTTCCCAGAAATCATTAAAAAGAAAGCCGTTG
>NW_015521170.1:0-675 GCF_001515645.1 Sinocyclocheilus grahami | reverse complement strand
ATGAACTGCATTTAAAAGCACATTTTCTGCCCTGATTTTAGCCTCTGATTTGAACGCTCTGTTGGAAGGGGCGTGTCTGCTATGAGACCTCAATGGAAACACCCATTGCTATGATTGGCTGACATCTTTGCATATGAAATAAGTATTGCATGTGGAGCTCTCTCAAAAAGTGAAAGCTTCAGCAGGAAGACTCCAATGCCACATCATTCATTCATATTAACTGGTCTGGCCAATCACTGCTTGACAACTGGTGTATTTAAGCACTGAACTCTCTGTTTCATTTTTCGAAGTTGATGGCGCTGACGGTCCCTACTCTGTTAGGGAAACTGTCGCTTAAAAACTTTAGCCCGACTTTTCATAAAATTTGTGACAGAATTTAAATGTAACCTTCTGTGAACGATTGCGTAATTGACATTTTTGACATTTTGTCATGTTTACTCTGATAAAGACTGATACTTGCATTCTAACTTTTTGTGAAAATATCATATGCCTAGCACACCGTTAAGCTATCTGTTGTCTTAATCTCATGTTTTTTGTCTTTATGTTCCTTCAGTTATTATGTTTAATTTGCGTTTATTCTACTGCAACAATCTCTGGGTGCCTTGTCGTGGAATGTCGTCCTCGCTGTCCATTTCTGCACAAATGTGAACCTGGACCACAAAACCAGTCATAAGG
>NW_015521169.1:0-2397 GCF_001515645.1 Sinocyclocheilus grahami | reverse complement strand
CCAAAGGCAAAAAATAATAATTGCATGTAATAATTCTAGCACAATGCCATTAGAAGTTTAAAAGCAATGTACTATACCCACCATGAAGGAGCGCACTACAACATCAGGCATCTGGGGGAGCTGGTAATGCAGGAGCGCTGTGGTTGCATGATCAGTGACCTGAGAGAACAAAGATCACTGAGAAACATAACACAATATGTACAGCAAGTACAATAACATATGACCAGCAACATGTACAAAACCAAATAAGAGGAACCAGTTAACAAAATTGTCATTTATGTTCATAATGGAAATTTTTTGGTCTATAATTGGTGGTAGAAATGGTCATGTGAACTAATCAACTCTTTTTGGTGCCAAACACCTTGACTAACATTCTAATTGGACTTCAAGGAAAAAAATGTAACTAAAATTAAAGGGGCCGACTAAAATGGTACAAAAGTATAGTCTTTAAGTGTAAATCTTAAAAAAAAGTGTAAATACCTTTCCTCTTTATGAATACGATAATACAAACATGTAAAATAAGTAAAAACAACGAAGTACTGACTTGAAGTAATTAAAAAAAAAATTTATCTACAATAAAATGCAGCACAACAAATACTGCAATATAGTTCAGTTTAAATATTATAGATAAATACAAATTTATTTATCCGTATTTCACATTTCATGTGTTTTAGGAAATGTCCATTAACTTAACATGAAATGTCCTGGCAGAAAATTATCAGTATCATTTCAGTATTTTTCAGATTTAAAAAAAAATAATAATACAATTAAAATGAATTACAATGAATAATAAAATTATTAAATAATAATATTACAATTATTAATACAATTTATGTGCATAATCGTAGAATGCAACAACAAAAAATTTGGTTCTAAAATATTCTTTAAGAAAAATATATATAATATAATAAACAAATATAATATAAATATATTTTGTATTGCTTTTTCTTTTTGCATGCATGGGCACACACATTTGAAGAAATTCTAATTAAAATGTATTTTCAGATCAATCTACCTACACTGAGATTAACTCCTAAATCCAATTTTGCAGAAGAACACCATAACCTTATTACTTTCCCTAAAATCCCATCTTCCATCACTAATGTAATTATAGAATGGGACTAAAAAGCGAACCACTTCAATCTCCCGTCATCGTTTCATTAGACTGCCAATGCTGACCAAAGTCCTTATGGGAAACCGTCCAGTTAATACCTCGCAATAGTGATGCATCATGGGAAAAGAAACTCAAGTGGTTACTACTGAAGTGTAAAAAAGCAAAGAGATGCTTTTTTTCTAAACACAAAAACATCTGTGCGAAAACTATTGGACAGCGGGGACATGTGAAGAGTAAAGAACGATTAATTAAGCGAGTATGGAAAACGGGAATACAGAAGTGACAGCTGGGAGGGGAAGATGAGAGGCGGCCCGTCCCTCCAGTTTGAGGCAGCCTGGGTTCGAGTTAGCGTACGCAGCCAGAGAAATAAAAAAATAAACAGTTCTGCGCTTTGATCAGCCTGTACAGATACGAGAAGCTCAGTTACAATGCGAGCGGGTTCTCGCAACCTCTCGCTTTAAGTTCCAGGCAGCTCGTCATACACATTCTCTCTCCTTTGAAAGGAAAGCAAGTTCCTCTTCCTCTCTCTCTCTCTTTGAAAGGTGCATCAGCATTAGCAAGACTACGTAGTTTCATCTGGCCCAGAGGCTGACGGCTCTCTAATTCCAGCCTAATGAGAATCGGGGAGGGTGGAGAGAAGACGACTGGAGCCCAGGTGTTTAGGGGGCTGTCAAATGAGGGCGAAGTGGCTCTGAGTGAAATGAAATCAAAAAATACGAGGACAAATGATGTCTGAGGGATGAAAGGCAAGGATTGGCAGTGGAGAGATGACAAGAAATGCGACCGTCATTGAGAAGAGAGATCTCATTCGAATTTCACGGACACTTGATTTTAATTTATTTATCGCACGGCTCAAATTCAATCTGAAAGACAACCATAGGATCATTTAATTACTGTTCCAATATTTCCCAACGTACACTATTGGTAATGAGAAAGACACGCTCTGTTGATACTCTGTTGAGTTTTGTACGTTTGTTGTGATGCGTTTGCTGGTTAACTCACCTTTTGAAATGCCTGATAGTTGGACTTTGACCAGATGTCAAGCTAAAAAAAAGACAGAAAAGTAAACATCAAGCATCAAACTGATTCAAAATAACTGCATAGTACCCAGATTTTACCCTTAGTGTGCCCTTAATCACAACCCTTCTTAAACTCTTACGACTACATTCCAAGAATCCATTAAACCTCTAGTTAACGTCTTTCACCTGGATGCTCCTGCGCACTCTACACTGCACTTTTTAAATTGAAGAGTTGTTTTCTCCATAAAGGCCAAAAAAAAAAAA
>NW_015521168.1:1508-2397 GCF_001515645.1 Sinocyclocheilus grahami | reverse complement strand
AAAAAAGTATTGCTTTAATCAGATCAAATACAGTTTTTACAATGTTTTTGTCAATGAAAGCTAATAATGCTGAATCACGTGTGATTTTATTCTGATAGTGAATGATTTTGTATTTTATAAATGACTTAATCAGAGGTATAATATTTTGACAACGTATGTTTTTTCACTCTGTTTCTCCTTTTAAAAATTGAGGATATTGTTTGCCTGACAGTAAAATATGTTAACTGCCAGTTATTTCTCTTTTTTAATTCTCTTTTGATTCTGTTAAGAATGAGAGGGAGGGTGCTTGACAGATACACTTAATATAATAAACAACCAATTATCATCTGTTTATCATCAGTTTGTCAGTTACATTTTTTAATATATTGTTATTGAGCATCGTGAGAGTCTGTCTGTGCTTTGCTTCAAATTAATTAATCAGCAGTGAAGAAGGAAGCAAATGCCGTCCAGGTTTGATTATTATGTTTGCTCTGTTAAACCGGACACGTCATGCGTTCACCTAAAACACATGAAGCAGGTCTTGTTTTATTTGGGACTTAAGGATTTCTTCCTTCCTTTCATTTACTTCCTTCACTTTTAGTAAAATGATCTGATTTCTCAGCACTGAAGCACAACAATGAAAAGTTGCAAATGAATGAAAACTGATCATGGAATTACAATTATCTGTAAGAACGTGGAAATGTCATGCAAGGGAAACTATGAAGGAAATTAAAGTCTTACTGGGTGCAAGCAGATAAAAGTAAGCAGATTCCAAAGAAATTACAGTCCATCAGAGAAAATGACATGCATGAAAATATAACAGTTACATAACATCAGTGATTATTCAACGCTTAATGCTATTTTTGATTTATTGATCATTGTTAATTCATTTTTGTTCATGATACTGTAC
>NW_015521168.1:0-389 GCF_001515645.1 Sinocyclocheilus grahami | reverse complement strand
AACTAGCAAAAGTGGATTCGGACACGCCCTAAGCGCAATTGCACCTTGCGCTTTAGACCATGCACTTAGATCATTAAAATAGGGCCCATAGTTTTAGTAAATTAGTAACAACTAGACTTCTTGTGGGTTTATAGGCAATCTCATCCTCCAGCGTTCATTCAATCCTTCCCAATTTTGGGTCAGATCATGTTCAGATGAAGCTTGTCACGATTTCTTAATTGTTAATATTGCAAACTGTTTTCCTGTAACACACTAAATATTTTAATGCCAAAGACCTCAGGACGTGAGGTTGCTGATCCTTTGCCATGTTAAAATAAATAACTGAGACTAAGACAAAATGCCATAAGAGAACGTCTCGGTTATGTATGTAACCCTCGTTCCCTGAAGGA
>NW_015521167.1:0-2397 GCF_001515645.1 Sinocyclocheilus grahami | reverse complement strand
AAAAAAAACTATTATAAGCCTTCATAACTGATAGTTTAACTTACATTAATCACAAAATTATCACACTGGTCAGCATGACGTTAAATGCTTCTTGATTTGGGAAAAGGGAGAACTGGTTCTTTAGCAATATGTGGTCTTTGAATGTTTAACCATTTTAAGGGAGATTTCTGGCTTGAAGTTGAAGGGGTAAAAGACAAATGGGATGCTACACAATATCAAATAAGCTCGAGCTTCTTTGGCATACAAATATCCCTGAACACACTTAAAATAATTTTATTTTAATCAAAATGTAGCTAAAGCTAAAGACTCCATCAGACTTCATCAGGATGTGATCTAAAAATAACGGCACTACAGTCAGTATCTGATTTAGCTTGTGGGCCTTGGAAAAAACAGTCAGTGCAAAGATCTGAATTCCCCTTTTGCTTTTGGTTAGGATTGTCCATTCTTTGCTTTCGTGAGAAAAGACATTTTGACACTTGAAAAATTAAAGACCTATTGAAAATAATTATTTGTTATCACAAATTCCTTGTTCCTCAGAACTTTGCATAAGCTTAAGAAGGAGTACAAACAATTCCAGGTCCCATTTGTGGGATGAACAGTGCTTTGTAATAATCTGAAGAAAAAAGCATAGGAGATCTAGCTTTGACTGCTAGTGTGCTTTTAGACTAAAACAGAGTTTATAAAACTGATTAGGCCAATCCTCTGTAAAATACTGATATCATAAAATTGCATAATGACAATTGAAATTACATCAATATTAATACTGATATGTATAATATAAATACATTATTATTATTTATAAGAATATGCCAAATGCTCTCTTCATAACCTGAACCAAGTGCTAAAAAATGCCCATGTTACACATGGTGCTACAACAGAACATGTATGGACAAACACTTGCCCTTCATTATCAAATCCCTTAGTAAATCTGGAGTGACATCCGAAGCAGCTGTAATTTTGTTGATATCATTTGTCCATCAACAGCATTCATTATCAGTGCATTTGATCAATGGCAGGAATGGCCCAATAGAGGGCACTGTTAAGCAACATTTTCCAAATGGTTCCTATTCACTAAAAACTGCATGCAATAGTTAACTTTCTGCTGAACTACATCAGAAGAATAAGAACGACATTCCCAGCACCAGTTAACATTGGATGGAAATGTTGGGGATGGATGGATCAATGGCAAGTCTTTGTTTTCTATATTTGTGTGGGACTGATGTCAAGAGCTGCTTATTAGTGCCAGAGAGTCGAATTAACACTGTAATGGTCAAACAATACATACATAACACAATGTACATTCTTACAGACATGTAAATGAAATAGTGTAAATAAAAACATATGAACACAAGAGACAAAGACACAAAGGGACTGAACAAGAAAACTTAGGTAACAAGCAGACGCTCCTCCATCCTGATCAATATGCATAGTCAGAAACAAAGATCAACACAGCTAAATGGCTAAACTTTAGGTTCAGATCCCTTGGCTTATTCAATATTAAAAGATTAATTACGTTCATACAGTATTTTAGGTTAAGTGGTATTACAGGAAAATAAAATCAATCAAAATGATTTTGCATATTTTGTCAAACCAACTCCTCCACCATTGTCTTTAAAGGAGTCAGGTTTTGCATACACACCCCTTATTTTTTTCCATATAATACAGCCTCACACAACTTCTCTTTATTAGCATGCTTAGCATTAGCTCTTAGCATGTTGGACGGTTCAAACACTTTCAAAACTTACAAGTATAGGTGGTTCATCATAAAAGAAGCCATATGTTTCTCTTCCCTGCTGAAAAAAACCCTGATTGAACCAGCCTAAGCTCCAGTGTTGTAATACTTGAAACTGGAAGAAACAGGACTCTGAAATCTGTCTCGTGTCTTAGTCCGAGTCAAGACAGTGAACTTAAGAGGATCTTGAATGAAGCAAGGTTTCACAAGTGTCGCGTGAAACTTGTGCTCCAGAGGCAGAAAAGATATGCGTGAGTGTGCACAGACTACAAAATGTATCTGCAGTATTAGCAACTCATGTAGTACTTGAGACCGGAATCCAAAGAAAGACCATAAAAAATAATAAGGCAGTCTTCCAGTCTTAAGTTCTACAACACTGCTAGTCTGGTTTCCTGGTCTTAGCTGGTTTAGCCGGTCTCCCAGCCAAGCCAAGTTGATGTTTAGCTTGGCTGAAAAGTGTCCAAAACCAGCCCACAGACCAAATAAGCCCTCAAACCATCTTAGACTGGTTTAAACTAGTTTTTCAGCAGAGTTGTGGAGAAAGAAATCCATGCTTTGGCTCCTGGCATACAGGTCACACCTTCACGAAACCTTCAAAGTCTTTCAACTATTATACAGTCGTCTCGCTCTTCCATACCCTGCTCTTCATACCAACCGAACCCTGT
>NW_015521166.1:1566-2398 GCF_001515645.1 Sinocyclocheilus grahami | reverse complement strand
AAATGCTTATCTGCTTTTGCGTTTCTGATGGCCTAAGTGAATCAGTTGTTTTACACTGACAAGACTCGTGGTTGAGCTGATCAATTGTCCAATATTTGATCATTTTTAGATTATTTGCACCTGATGATTAGCACTCAATTTCAATATCTTTGCCAATTTATTTTCGTATTACATTCTCAGTATGGCTTAAAATCCCATTTTATAGATATCAGCACCTGCCACTGAAAACAAATATTGTTTGAGCGCTAGTGTTTTGTTTATGAACATTAAATATTAATGTAAAAATGGCATAGCGTGCCGGCAAAAAAGGCTGCAGCAAAGTGGGCCAAATAAAAAAACATGATGTTCTCATAAGCCATTTAAATTGTAATTACATTAGATGATGTTGCATTTAATCTTACATACATGTGTCAAACATAAATTTATGAAACAATTATCTGTAATGGCTTATAATGCCTCGTCCAGCTGTGCCGGTACAGTTGTGTACAGAGGTTTCAAAATCTGCCTTCATCTGGTACCATCTGACATAGCTTACCAATTATCATAATTATTCTTGATTACCGCAGCAGCCTGCATGACATGCTCTAATTCTGGAGTTATAATGATTCCAGTCCTTTTTAGGACGGTGGTTTTGATGGGATCTCGGGCAGTTGCTATATTCTGTGTGGGAACAGAGTCCTCATGTAGTTGGCAAGCATAGACTAAAAAATTTGCTCCGAAATCTAAACTGTGTGCCTCTCAGCACCATGACAGGAATTCTGCGGACTGCAACTGTTGAGTGTTGACTTCCCTTAAGGTTTCCTGCTGTTGTGGATGCTGTGTTGCAATGTCA
>NW_015521166.1:0-528 GCF_001515645.1 Sinocyclocheilus grahami | reverse complement strand
TATATATATATATATATATATATATATATATATATGTTCATTTGAAAGATGAATACTTCAGAATAAGTTTACATGATGACCTTCAACAAAGTGACTCACAGTCTAGCATTGAATGTGTCTGTTGCCGTGGCAACAAAATAACTATTCCACAGAAAATATAGCCAGGATTGAGTAAAACAGCTTCTGCAAACAGAAGCCTTTGTGTGATATAAAAAGTAAACAGGACCATGTAGAGTTACAACTAGAGCAGCAGTTTTCAAATGGGTTGTGAATCACTGCAAGAAGGGAAGTATGCGGTTCGGGCAAAATGCAAGAACGATACCGTCATGCCATGTCAGAAATATGAAACGTGTATGTTCTCAAATTCAGTTAATGGGGTTCATATCTTGTGTTTACATATTTCTGGCATGACACATTACTGCAGCGTTTCCTGAACTCCCGCTCCTCATGGTCTGCTGTGCATGTAAAAACAAACAATAACCACCTGTGTAGTCCGATTCATGAACAAATGACTCGTATGAGTCGGTT
>NW_015521165.1:0-2398 GCF_001515645.1 Sinocyclocheilus grahami | reverse complement strand
TGTTTAAATATTTTCTGATAATTACACTTTAGTCATTAGTCATTCCAGCATTGGGGCAGTCGTGGCCTAATGGATAGAGAGTCGGACTTGTGACCCGAAGATCGTGGGTTTGAGTCTCAGGTCCGGCAGGGATTTGGTTGGGGGAGTGAATATCTAGTGCTCTCTCCACACCTCAATACCACGACTAAGGTGAGACCCTTGAGCAAGGCACTGCACCCCCAACTGCTTCCCTAGGTGTGTGCTCATGGTGTGTGTTTGTTCACTACTCACTGCAGTGTGCGTGCACTTGGATGGGTTAAATGCAGAGCACAAATTCCAAGTATGGGACGCCACACATCACATCTTTTCCTTCCTTCAGTCGGTAAACAGACTGTTTGTTATCTCAAAATAATTTTGATAACAACACCTATGTGCAGATGAACTTCATCCTCCGTTCCTTAATTATGACAAATGTATACACAACTCTACCTTGTTTTGAGATCCTTCCTTAAGTTCGAATTTTATTGATATTTTGACTGAATATAAACATTAAGTTTTAATTAAATATATATATATATATATATATATATATATATATATATATATATATATTTAATTAAATTTGCAATCCAAACATGTAAACTACATTCTAAGTTTTGTTATTTCATTTGTTATATTTTAAGTGCGCTATCTAGAACAATTTTAAGCGATAAAAACGTTTCTTACAAGTACAATTTATTTCGGTTTATTTTATCTCATTTGTCCAAAATTAGATGTTATGATTGTCTGTGATTAAATCACATTGCACAGCAGTATCACGTTTTTAAGTTTAAACATAGTATACATTTTTCACAATCCAAATACTGTATGTGAACATCATTTGTTTTATTTTACATGTGGAATGTAGAACAATTTTAATTGATAAAAACTATAACTTACAAGTAAAATTTTCTCTTTGTTTATGCTGTTCCATTGCATTAATCCACAATCGCAAACCCTTAGCCCTCTCTCTGTGGATAGTTAAGAAAATGTAATGAATGTGGTGATCCTGAAGGGACCACCCCTTCCCACCCTGCCCAAAATACAGATCCTCTCCTTTTACAGAGTGACAAATCAAGCAATTATGTGGGAGTTGATGATGTCATCATTTCTCCGGCCCTGTCTTCATTTATAAAGGTCTCGGCACATTTCACATTCACCCGTTGCCGTAAATGAAAGAAAAAGATGGGGTGAGAGGGAGAAAAAGAGAGGGAGAGCGACAGAGAATAAAGATTGAAATATCTCCTCGGGACATTCTGCTTACTATTTCAGAAGCTCTCTTATCTCTCTCTACTCAGCTCTGTTAATATAATGGTGAACAATATTTCATGAAGGGCAGCTGAATACTGCCACGCTGACACACAGCAGCTCTCTTTCTCCTCCCCGTGCCCTCATTTGTCTTTTCTACCCCTCTTCTTTTTTCCCCTTTCTGTAGGAAGCGAGGGACAAGGTTGGAAGGAAGGCTGATAAGCTCTCTTAACGTCTTCGTGCCCCTCACCCCTCACGTTACCAGTTTCCCCTCGTTTGCTAATATTTTCATATCAATAATCGGGCAATTTCCGTACATGCTAATCCATCAAAGCAAGGCCACGAGTAATCCAGCGCGGCTCCAGGTGAAGCGCTCTCTCAGGCAGACATCTGTTCCACGGAGTGTCGCACAAAGGCCTTCTCTGTCAACCTTGATTGATCAGGGGAGGGTCTCGTAGCATGGAGGAGGCACAGCGTGTATCAGAGATGCTCGACACCGGCACCTGAAGAGGTATTCTCTCTGGCGGAGAGCAGAAAGGGCTCCAATCAGTGCTAAACAGCTTTCAAAGTGCCACACTCTGTCTGCGCGTATCAGGAAATGCTCGCTCTTCTCCTATAAGCGAGAGAACAAAAGACATGAGGAATGAAAGCATAGAATATTCGGATCAGTATAATATCTATAAATGCTGACAGGGTGGATTTTGGATGCAGGATTTTAGATTACGGAGGTTTTAGAGCAGCAGAATTTGCAGAACAATGAGATTGTGTGTTTGATTTTAATTTCCCTATAATCTACTCAGCATGTAAAGGATATGCTTTCTCTCTCTCTCACTGTAAGATCACAAACCTAGATGGATAAAGAGAGGGAGGGGAAAGAGAAAACAAAATGGGCAAAGCAAAGCGGAACGGGAAATTGTGAAGTCTCATTAGTACCACATTTATCATCTTTGTATGGTTTTAAACACTGACTAGGTCAGATCTTTTCAGGCACCTCAAGGGAAATCAGCATTTGTCAGCGCTGAAACCAGTTCTGTTCAACACACACTCTTAATTCATTGCACTAAAGAGGCTCGCCGGCTCCCGCCCATGGCACCGCTGATGATTTTACACTCATCCTGGTGAAACCTTGGCT
>NW_015521164.1:2103-2398 GCF_001515645.1 Sinocyclocheilus grahami | reverse complement strand
CACCTCCCTGCGCCTGCAGGCTCATGGGGTACGTGTGCTTGTGCTCGGGATTCGGACGCCTCCTCAGACGCTCTGCATGCCCCTCTCGCTCTGCTCTGCTGAGAAGCTGGTTTACTCTGGGTGTTTTCTGTTGCACTGTGGGACAGTTGGGAAAATATTGCGTCAATAAGTGTCTTTTAATATTCCATTGAATAAAGGGGTGTAACGATTCACTTGTTTTTGTCAAAGCATCATTTACAAATCCTGCCAATGCATATATGTGACCCTGGAGCACAAAAGCAGTGTTGAGTCGCTG
>NW_015521164.1:0-506 GCF_001515645.1 Sinocyclocheilus grahami | reverse complement strand
ATGTGTTAGTAGCTGTTCTCTCCTCACTCTGTAGAATCACTGAAGTGCTTTTGTGTTTCTCTCTCTCTTGTTTTTTCTGTTTCTGTGTCTGTTGTTGTCCTTGCACCTGCTCGTTTCATGTCTTGCCCTTTACACAACCCCTGTAGAGTCTGGAAGAGGAGCTCATCTCTCTCTTTCTGAGTAAGGCATGCTTCTCTGGGCTGGCTGGCTCCTGCAGTACTGCTGCTGCTCCAGCAGAGGCCAGTAAAGTCTCAGCCGTTACCGCTTCTGTCTGTCTCTTCATCTGGCCTGCTCTGACTTTCTGTCTTCATGCAGCTGCTTACGGCTTTATATTCTCTACTGCCACATGTCTGCACCTCTTTAAAGCAAACCAAGTCCATGCTCAGATCTGGCAGTCGGTATTGATCCAGCCCTCGCTGATGTGTGAAGAAACACTGCGTGTGTGCACATATAGAAATAATGTACTACTGTTCAAATGTTTGGGGTCGGTAAGGTTTTTTTTTTTT
>NW_015521163.1:0-2398 GCF_001515645.1 Sinocyclocheilus grahami | reverse complement strand
TGTCTTCGGCGGTGACTTTCCATTCTCCTCTGCTGATGTGTCCTGTTTACTCACAGTTTCAGTGACAACAGCCCCAAATAACTCTGGATCATCTTGTATGACGTCCAGTACAAGGATGTCTTCTTCATATGCTCGAGAAACATCCAGGAAGCTGTCGGCAACCGCTGGAAATTGTGGAGGGGTGGGGCCTTGTTCTTCATCATTCATCGGATTTGTCCCATCGCCATCAGACTGTGAGCTCACAGCAGCATCATGCGCCACAGAGTCATCTGATGACAGATTAGTCACATGTTCGTTTTCATCTTCAGAAGAGGAGCCTGTAACTGTACAGCTGTCAAATTCTTGCTTTTGCTTCTCTTCTCCTGAACAGTCAGGATTGCTGCCGGCTGTATGCAGTGTGGCATCAGCATCCTGGTCCATTGCGGAAGTTGTTGTCACTAAAGGAGGATGCTGTGCTTTTAGCATTTCTACTTTAAGACATATTTCTGAAAGCGACCCAGGGTTATAGAGAGTTTGTCCGTCACTATTTTCGTTCCACTCTTGATCCTCGACTGACTCAGCTCTTGAGGTTTGGCTAACAGGATGGGTACTGATCTCAACAGCCGATACATCTTTGGACACTTTTTGATCTTCATCCCTTATGAAATCAGCCTGAACTTCGGACCCACTTGAGAGCACTTTCTGATCGGACTTCTTGAGCAGGCAATGATTTTTTAAAAGGCCACACTCCTCTAATGATGTTGCATAGCCAAGACCATTAAATTTGCAGATTTTAACCTGTTCAGTCACTGCAGGTACAGAGGACTCAAGAACATCCTCCAAAGCTTTCTTCAGACTTTGGTTTGACTCAGGCTCTGCAGGTTTGGAAACATGAATCATATTGACTTTTGGACTGTGCACTAGACCCCTTGGAGTCCTTTCAGGTGTGCAAGTGGGCGGTTTTTCACCAAAAGCAGAAGGATGCTGCTCCAGTATGTCTCTACTTTCTAAACTGTAACTGTTGTGGTCTGCAAGTCTCGAAATAAAACTATCCTGTGTCATTGTACGACTTGGATTAAGACTTTGTGCTCGACCTTTCTGAGTCCTTTCCAACACTGCTAATGTGTTCTCACCTGGCACAAATGAATAAAGTGGTTGCCCCTCCAGTACCTCTCTTGTTTCATCACTGCTTTTGCTTTGCTTTGTGGGTTTGGACATTTCGTTTGGAATGTCTTTATCTGATAAGCATTCAGGTGCTCCACTGAGAGGAGTTTGAACGATAGCCGGAAATGAAGTGGTTACAATCCAGCGGGGTCCAGTGCGCAGCGGTGACCTGGGGTCGTTAGGAGGGCCTGTTCTAGGGAAGGGCCAGGTCTTGTATGTGCGAGCGCATGATGATTGAGGGAAAAATATGTAGGCTTGCACTCGCTGGCAGGAGAAACTCTCAGGCGAGTTCACTTCACTGTCAGAATCCTCATTACTACGGTCTTCCTCTTTCCCTTCATTCAGTGAATGACCACTGTTCTCCCCATCATCATCACCACCTCTGAAACCAAAACCATTGACAGCAACCCGTCGGAGTATTAGAGGTGGTACACGACGCGCCTGGCTGGTAGGACTTTCAGAGATGTTTTTCATTGGACAGGCCTTGTCTTTCTCACAGAAATGCAAAACAGGACCATTGTCATCACACCCTGGGAGTACCAATTCTGTTCCTTCAACGTCGGTCTGTCTCATACTCTCGAAGTCTAGATTCCTTGCAAGACAAGCATCCCATTCCTTGGCAGATCCATCAGGAGTCTCAGCTGTGTCTGAAACATGCGTGCTGCCCGTAGCTCCAGATGGTGGATCACCTGATGAAAAAGAAGCACAGCTATGGGTTGGTGTGGAAACGTCCCAGGACTGGTTGGCAATCTTACGTCTACACTCCTTGATGCCGTGGAGATGAGGATGCACAAGAAAATCACATTTTTTCCTTAAGCACTGCACTCTTTTGCACTTCCTCTTTTGTCTTAGTACGGCTGGTAAGACACATGAGAAATCACGAGAGGCTATGTCAAACACTCTGGCTACATCGCACAGATTCACCATGGGGTATTTCTCGAAGCGGAAATTCATTGCGGTCGGGGACTCTGAGATATGACCATCATCTTTCTGGCACACAGTCTGGCTGGGGCGGTCAGCTCTAGATCTGTGACTGAGTAAAGGGGCCAGATTCTTACTAGGGGGAGGAGTGTATTTTACGTCACCACACAAAGCACAGCATGAATTTTTCACCAAGCGCTTGCGGTTTTTCCTTGTGTCTGACCTAAGCTGTCGTCTCAGCTCAAGTTTTGAACTGATATCTGCAATCAGAGACAAAGAAGGTAAGAAGGGTGAGAGCAAAATGCAATACTAATATAAAGAGCCTAGCTATAAC
>NW_015521162.1:0-476 GCF_001515645.1 Sinocyclocheilus grahami | reverse complement strand
TCCAGGTGACAATAAGGAGGAAGACAGCAGTGTGATCCACTATGATGACAAGGCGATTGATCGGTTGTTGGATCGAAACCAAGATGCAACCGATGACACAGAGCTGCAGAGTATGAATGAATACCTCAGCTCTTTTAAAGTGGCCCGGTATGTGGTCAAAGATGAGGATGAGGAGGTGAGTTTGTGGGATTGCGACTGTGTGGTGTCTTTGTGTCTCATGTATGAATATGGAGATCATATGGTGTGTCTCTGTCAGGAGGAGGATGTGGATAGAGAGATTATTAAGCAGGAAGAGAGTGTAGATCCTGATTACTGGGAGAAACTGTTGCGCCATCATTATGAGCAGCAGCAGGAAGATCTTGCTCGTCACCTTGGCAAAGGCAAACGGCCTCGCAAACCTGTCAACTACAACGACTGCTCACAGGAGGACAGAGGTAGACGGGGTACAGACGCACTTTTAACCCTTTTTAAAAAAA
>NW_015521161.1:1076-2399 GCF_001515645.1 Sinocyclocheilus grahami | reverse complement strand
GAGTAGCCGTCTAGATCGCCATCCTTGCGTAGCACCTCATATCCCATCTGTTCATTCACTTCCCACGGCGTTCCAGTGCGGTTGGCGAAGTAGTCTTTTTCACAGCGGAGCAAAGGCGTTAGCATCATTTTTAAAGTGTCGGGCTCCAATAGCTTGCGGTGATAGGCTCCCAGTAACATCATTGATAATTTAGCCATGTCAGCAGCTGTTGAATACATCTGGCCCGAGGGGCGGTACCAACCCAAGTCATAAAGAGGTGCCATTTGGCCACTGGCATATACACCTACAGCCATTTGACTTTGAATACCAGGGTTGATGTCAAACCCTGTGTCCTCCATTCCCAACCTGCCCAGAATGTTATCTGTAATCCATCGCTGGTAATTGATACCGACAACTCTCTCAGAGAGGACATGGGCGAGCAAAGAGAATGCCAAATTGCTGTAGTGACATCTAACAGAGAAAATCGAAGAGAACAGTATGTTATGTCTTCTATAAGCCTCCAAGGAGTATTATTAGGAGACAACAGAAAAGTTATTATCATTATCGTCATGGTCCATAACCTTTCCACAAAGAAACAGCAATTCAGATGACACAAAATGAGTTTGTTTAAAGTAGCTGAAAGGAACAAATCTGGTTACATAAATCAGCTAAATTAATGCGGCGGAAACTTACTTGGTCCCTGGATCAGCAACGAGCACATCATCCTGCAGGAGGTTGATTGCAGACTTGGTCTTGCCTTTCCACAGCAAGGTAGTTCCACGGAGTCTTCGGGGTAGACCTGCAAAAAATACATTATTGTGACTAATGCATAATTGTGACTCTTTAAAAAGCAATTTGCTTCAATCAGATGAACATTTGCAGCTTAGGGAAATTCATGTTCTTTTAAAGGGGTCAAAACATGAACAAAAACTTTCAGAACACAAAACGTTCTCCAAAGTAAGAGCATGTATTTAAACTGAGCAGCAAAAATAGTTTGTCCTGTACATTCACAACAATAATTTTATTGAATACTAATTCATAAGCCAGAATAAATCATTTAAATTTCTACATTTGAAACTTGGCCTTCCCAATACAGTGAGGAAATACAGATGAAGTAGGATAAATGTAACGGAGGCTCTGCAAATAAACAGTAATTGAAGGATGTTGGACAGTTGCAACCTACAGTATATTGGAATTAAAAAAGCAGCGGCTTTTGAGCATTTACACTGATGTTTTGAAGGCACAGTATGAAAAACTCTTCTTAGTTCTAAAGCCCAAAATATACTTTGTACGCTAATGTATGCATTCAGTGTGTGTTTGAACTAAATCTCATCATCAGCAAAG
>NW_015521161.1:0-897 GCF_001515645.1 Sinocyclocheilus grahami | reverse complement strand
TCATATCTGCATTTCATTTTAACTAGCATACAGGCATAGCAGCTGTGATCAGTAATTACACACATCAAGTAAGTGAAGTCACTACAGCTACATTACTTTCATTACTGTGAAAATGCAATAGAATAATTTCTTGTTTTTAATTCTGAGCTCTTGAGTTTTCCCACTAAATTGTCCGTGTTCACCACCAGTAATTAAGGTCAAACAGCAGGCCCACCGCTGAGCTCAGAGAAACATTCATTTTGACCTGCTGCTATGGCTATTACATGCTGTGAATAAACAATGCTGTTATTCCAACGCTCGGTGATTGCGCAATCATGGAATTGCTTCTTGACACAAGACTGGAAGCTGGAAACTTACCAGAAAGCTGGCTGGCCATTCTTCTTAATGTTACAGAGGACGATCGAATTTGAACCTCACCGCTGTCAAGGAAGATCAGACCATCAGTGACGTATTTCAGCTCAGAGTCTCTGCTTTTGCCCAGGGGGTTTTTAATGGTGAAGTTGTCCACATACTTCTCCAGGGGGTCATCCAGAGAGGCCACCTTGCCATCTTCCCACAGTCGATACAGCATCAGGGTGGGAAAGATCTTGGAAACACTGGCAATCCTACAGACGGGGCAACCGTGCAGCAGATTCAGACATTGTCTATATTCAATGTGCTCAAAATAAGATTTTTATTATTTATGAAAATTATCATAAGCTATGAGAACATAATAAAAGCTTTTGCATTGGGGCTATAAGATCAGCAATGAAATTGAATTATTAATCATGAAAATGCAATAGAATTGCTAGACATCAAGTGAAGTATAATGCTACTTTGAGCATCAAAAGATGTCATCACAGAATCCTTAACAGTATAGGTAAATGGAACGGTAAACCTATTCTGACTCATTGGTAT
>NW_015521160.1:1995-2399 GCF_001515645.1 Sinocyclocheilus grahami | reverse complement strand
GGTTTTGGAAATGGGCTTCCATAATAGATGTTCACATCTTATAATTTCAGATTTTAGTTCTAATCATAAGTAATTTGTTAAAAGAAAATGTTCTGGTATAAAGTTATTATTACTAATGCAAAATCTTGCCTAATCTTCATTTCAAAAGCGTATAGAAACACAACTTTTTTTTTTTGTACTTGTTCATGTTAAATCCTCTTACAGTCACGTGTATTAATTTATCGAAGCTTTTATCCATTGCATATGCTCCTGTGTGGGAGAAAAGCGTCTGTTGCATGTGTAGCTGTTGATGCAGTGTTCGGTTTCCTCTCAGGTTGCAGTCAGACGTCAGGATGTTTAACCCTCACCAGCAGCAGCAGCAGTTTCAGCAGCATCTCCGGCAGCTGCAGCAGCTGTTTCAGCAG
>NW_015521160.1:0-386 GCF_001515645.1 Sinocyclocheilus grahami | reverse complement strand
AAAAATTGACCCTTGTGACTGGTTTTGTGCTCCAGGGTCACATTTATGCTTTTGATATATTATAGTTTTTGTTTATTTTGAATTAGACTTAATTTTTATTTAGTTTTTACTAATTTTCGTTAGTTTTAGTAACTCGGGGCTCCAGACTCATTCTTCCCTCTGGTCGATCTTTTGCGACTAACTTTGCACATGATTTGGTCGCATTATTATTATAATTATTTTGCTACATCATGGGATTAATCAATGCATGCTGATGAACTTATCATAGCTTATAGTTATCTGAAAACGAAAGTGGTTAACACTTTTTCATCAGTATTATCTGTGATTTGTATTTAGTGAACGGCAGTTCCTCTTTTGCTGTGTTATAAGCCGGGCTTCGGATGCTT
>NW_015521159.1:1960-2399 GCF_001515645.1 Sinocyclocheilus grahami | reverse complement strand
TGTGCCTTATGCCACTTATCTGCTTTAAATTATGCAGCGCTGCATTCAATAGTTTGAAAGGCTAATTAATTGCTTATTTAAAATTCTATTAATTAAAACATTTGCATAATGCATTGTGTGTCAGTTAGCTTACTGAAGCCCTCGCAGTGGCCGTATGTAAATCGTGTTTCTCTCAACTGTTTTCTTTTGAGTTACAAAGATCCGTCTGTCTCTCTCTCTCTCCATCTGTCAGTTTGTCTTTCAGTGGGGTTGTTGTCATGGCTACAGCTTGAGTAAAAGCCACATGACTTAGTTTGTCTGTGTGTAACAGACAGTGCAGCAGAGTCTTTGATCGCTGGGAGTCGAGCTGAAGAGCTTCCTTCACCTTTATGAAGCTTTGGTTCGGTGTGATCCACACTTACTAGTTACACAGCACTTACTAGTTACACAGCACTTACTA
>NW_015521159.1:0-239 GCF_001515645.1 Sinocyclocheilus grahami | reverse complement strand
TACTATACGGCTCCATTCAGAATCACTAAACACACCAAAATACAAATGAAACCATTCTGAACTCAGCGATTTGAAGGCGGCTCGACGCCACAGTGAACCGATATCAACTCGAGCGGCGGTCTAAAACTTTTGATTTAATCACCGAACGGGCAAAAGTTTACTTCAAGAATGAACAAAATGGCATAGATGAGTTTGAAGTTTGGCGTTTAAGAAGCACAGCAAATGGAAAGAAAAAAAGC
>NW_015521158.1:1777-2399 GCF_001515645.1 Sinocyclocheilus grahami | reverse complement strand
TTGTACAGTGTCCCAACTTTTTTGGAATTGGGTTTGTATAAGATTGAAAACCTCTGATCTAAATAAATATCTCTATTCTTCTTTTATGTCTGCTCAGATAAAGGGCTTTGATGAGAAGCGCGTAGATGAGTTTCACCTGACGGGGATGGAGTCGGACTCGTTTGTGGGTTGGGAGCACAGGCCCGCTCCTTCAGGCGAGGGCCGCGGGGACGGCAAAGCCAAACCCGAACCCAAAACCCAGACCGAGAAGAAAGAGAAGAAGGCCGAACACGCTAAGGGCAAGGTGAGCGCTTCACTGCTACTCTCGACTGTATTAAAGAAGCCCTCGGGTGAGTGTTATTAGTAACGTGTGTGTGTGTGTTTCTAGACTCGTCTGACGCTGGAGGAGCCTGTGAGCGCGTCTCTGGGCCAGCTGTGGCTGGAACTCCTGCGCTTTTACACGCTGGGGTTTGCGCTGGAGGAGCACATCATCAGCATCCGTCTGAAAGAGCTGCTGCCGCGGGAGCTCAAGAACTGGCCTCGCCGCAGACTCGCCATCGAGGGTGAGACCACAGACGTCTGAGATCCACTGTGGTTAACACTGATATTGCATTGCAAACACTTCATTGATGGTTGATTTCTC
>NW_015521158.1:0-1108 GCF_001515645.1 Sinocyclocheilus grahami | reverse complement strand
TATATATATATATATATATATATACACACTTATCAAACAACCTGAATGGTAAAAACTAATGTAAAATATTACTAAAAAGATTGTTAATGTTAATTTTAGTATATATAAAATACAGTTGTTTGTTTATTAGCTCATGTTAACAGATACAACTTTTGATTTCAAAAATGCATTAATAAATGCATTTTTGTAACATTAATACAATTAAATACATAAGTATTGTTCATTGTTAGCTCATATGAAGTCTTATTGCAAGGTGTTACTGATTAACAGGAGATGAGTGTTAGATGATTGCACAGGTAATCTAAAAATTAACACAATTCAATATCCAGTATCAACCGATACTGATGAACAATATCAAACAGCACAGTGCTTTACACTTTCATGTGTTTTTAAGTGCACTTTGTTTGTCACATTAAGATGAAATAAGGAGCTTCAACTGCAGTATGAAAGCACTTGTAAATGACTCAATCATGTGTTTCAGATCCGTTTGCATTGAAGAGGAATGTGGCTCGCAGTCTGAACAGTCAGATGGTGTTTGAATACATCCAGGAACGCTTCCGCACGGCCTACAAGTATTTTGCCTGTCCGCAGAGCAGGAACGGAGCAAACGCTAGCCGTGTCTTACTGAGGAAGAAACCCAGACGTTCTCGCACGGCCCGATCCTGCAGCCTGGACCGGAAGAACCGGGGGGAGGTGGAGAAGAGCGGCGAGGAGGACGGAGACAGCAGTGATGATGAGGATGAGAGGGATATGGAGGAAGATGAGAGCCTGAGAGCGGGGTTCACCGAGCTCCTGGTGAGCGACGGTGGGATGGATGCCAGATCTGAGGCGTTTTCCCAGGAACCCTCCACAGCCACGTCTCCTTCCGCCCTCAATGGCCTGCTGATGGACAGCGACGAGGAGGAGGATAAAGAGCAAGACATGGAGAAATGGAACAGTATTGCACCAGAAGATATACACTATGTCTTTGACAGGATGATCTTCACTGGAGGAAAGGTAATTGCACAGGGTACTGTAATATTTGTGGTGCTTGACTGCGCAAAATGTTTTCTTTTAAATTCAGTTTACCAGGTTTGGAAAGGTCATGGGATTTTCAATAGTAAATATA
>NW_015521157.1:0-578 GCF_001515645.1 Sinocyclocheilus grahami | reverse complement strand
GCAGTAAAATGGTTTGATATGAGGTGTGCATATAGTATAGGACGTCCCGTATAAGAATTGACCATTGGCTTTTTCTACTCATTAGAAATGGGGTCTTTATAGGCCTCTGAAGTAGAATAATGTCCCATATCTCAAAAACGCTGCAGTAAAATGGTTTCGTATGAGGTGTGCATATAATATGGAATGTCCCTTACAGGAACTGACCATTGTTTTTTTCTACTTATTGGAAATGGGGTCTTTATAGCCCTCTAAAGTGCCATATGGTCCCATATCTCAAAGATGCAGCAGTAAAAGGGTTTGATATGAGGTGTGCATATAGTATGGGACGTCCCTTATAGGAACTGACCATTCATTCATTCTACTTTTTAGAAATGGGGTCTTTATAGCCCTCTAAAGCGCCATATGGTCTCATATCTCAAAAATGCTGCAGTAAAATGGTTTGATTTGAGGTGTGCATATAGTATGGGACGTCCCGTATAAGAATTTACCATTGGCCTTTTCTACTTATTAGAAATTGGGTCTTTATAGGCCTGTGAAGTAGAATAATGTCCCATATCTTAAAAACGCTGCAGTAAAAT
>NW_015521156.1:1675-2400 GCF_001515645.1 Sinocyclocheilus grahami | reverse complement strand
CACACACACACACACACGATCCATACGTTTGCCAGCCTCGTTTCCAGATCCAGAATCTCTCGAGATTTCAGCGTGGCGTTGTGAGCTCCCAGCATGCTCAGCAATCTTTCCATCAGCGCTTTATAAGATGCCAGAATCTGATATCATTGAGAAAAAACATTGTGACGCGATTATAAAGGACAAACATCTGACATTAAACTAATTTCATGCTAATTCTTTGATTTGATTTGGTAAATGTCATACCCAAAAGAAAAAGGAGCAATTGCAAATCATGTTTGAATGTTTTTATGGTTGAATTTCTTATATTTACCTTCTCTCTTAAGTGCACTGTTAACAAAAAACCCTAGATATATGACTTTATTTGCTTATATTTGAAAAGTACCTATTTTATATTTCAATTTATTTTATTCAAAAGCAAAATAAGCAAATATTAAATTATGTTTTAATGTTTATTATTAATTTCTTTTTTTATAGTTGATAAATTTCTTATGTTTTTGTCTCTAGAACTTTTACGGGTTACAAAAAAAAATAGATATATTACTTTATTTTGTTAACTAAAGAGTTAAAGATGCACAAAAATTTAAACTTTAATACATTTTTTTTAATTATTTTTGTTTTTGTTTTTGTTCATTTAGATAATTGTACTTGTAACTGGTTGTTATGTATCTGGATGTCTTGTTATACATGTAAATTGTTTGTGTTGTTGAATGTTTGTTATTGTTTCT
>NW_015521156.1:0-229 GCF_001515645.1 Sinocyclocheilus grahami | reverse complement strand
TTAAATCTATAATAAACAATGTTAGAAATAAATACATACCTAAAATTTTTTTTTTAAATGCATTTAAACCAAGCAAATATTCCGAGTGTGAGGTTGTACCTTTCTCTCGGCACTGTCCGGCTCGTTCCTCTGCACCGGCGCCTGTAGGAGGCGCCGCAGCTTCTCCTGGTTCTGTTCTCCGATAGCGGTGATGATCCCGTAGCTCAGTTTATCCTCCGGTATACCGTGT
>NW_015521155.1:1315-2400 GCF_001515645.1 Sinocyclocheilus grahami | reverse complement strand
AAAAAAAAATATTTAAAGCAAAGAAATGTTGTGTACTATTTAAGATTGTACAAATATATGACACTAGCCATGTGTACCCCTTTGTATAAAAGTTCAGATTTCCTTCCATTAAAGTGCTCTTTGGATCCTTCTCAAATCATGCTGGACAACATGATCATCAGATGTGGCACAAACGTGTGGAGATAATGCAGCTGGAGTGCTGCTGCCATTAAATCAGGGGTGTCCAGTCCTGTTCCTGGAGAGGCCACTGTCTTCAGAGCTCAGCTCCCACCCCAGTTAAACAAACCTGAACCAAAGCAATGAAGGTCTTCAGGATTACTAGAATCTTCAAGGGGGATGAATTAGAGCTAAACACTGCAGGATGTTGGTTCTCCAGGACCAGGATTGGACACCCCTGGATCAAAGGCCCTGTTACAAAAGGTACATTAAAAACATACACACTCAAAAGCTTCAGTTTAACATATGAAGTGTAAGATTGAAAATAGAGCACCTTCACCAAATTGAGGTCATATCATCAACACGTGGCTCTGAACACATAACAGTTTAGCATAATACAGTTAACATCTCAGTATCACAGTTTAACATAACTTTGTAAAACTTTTTCTGGGAAAAGTTTTGAAGACATTTGAAGTCCTAATAAGAAAGGAAACAGTGCACATGAACTCCAGCTATTATAACTACTCAGCCTTGAAAAGAGTGTTCTGTGTTTAGGCAAGTGCATGCTTCACCAATGTCACACACATTACTTAACCTTTGAATGGAGGGTGCTACAGGAAACTGCAAGAAAGAGTCAGGGGAAATAGATAAGCTGAGTGAGCAGTCACACTTCGACTGCAGTGGCAGCGGTTTTAGTCTCCTCATATTTAGATGTTCACAGGTGTGAATTATTCTTTTTTTCAAATTTGTGCTCTTTTTCTTTTTAAATTGCCATATGGTTTTGTGATTCCTCATTGTTAATTTGTCCTTTATAAGTGCAATATTATGAACAACTGATGCTTTTCCCTTTCAAAAATGGTTTACTGATGGTCTGTAGGGGGGGGGAAATGAATACTGTGACCTTTCACATACTGATATGACACCTACAT
>NW_015521155.1:0-221 GCF_001515645.1 Sinocyclocheilus grahami | reverse complement strand
TTGTAAATTACAGTATACAGGGCAGTGTTTCATACTGATTCAAACTGTTTAATTGTCTTTTTTTACCAATTTATAAAAGAACCAGAACATATGAGTTATTCTGTTTGAGAATTGGACTACACTGGTTGTGCTGTGTTTTTGACTATTTAAAAAGTATCGGCTCATAAGAGTCATTTGGAATCAGGCTACACTGGTCACTGGTATTTTTTTAATTTACTGAT
>NW_015521154.1:0-2400 GCF_001515645.1 Sinocyclocheilus grahami | reverse complement strand
TAAGAATTGTGAGGAAAAAAAAGAAGTCACAATTATCTTTGAATTCTTTTTTATTTTGCGGTGGAAACAAACTTGCATACCTTTTAGGTGGAATCTAATGGTAATTTTGATATGCATCTCTATTGTCATGTATCAGTGAGATATGTTTCATTATTACTTCAAGGTTTTAGTACCAAACTTGTTGTCCCTCTCGCCATCATTGGCATGAGAAGTTGAACACGTCACAAATCTTTAATTTAAAGCAGACTTAAAAAGACCAAAGTAACAAAGACATTTCCAGTTATCCATTGGGATTGCAACAGTACAGGATAAAAAAAAAATTAAAATAGAAAAACCTCCACAATGGCTTCAGTTCAAAGCTTCACATTGATAAATGAAAAAATCAGAAGCATTGAACAGCCAATACTCTGCCGGCCAGATAAAATAACTAGAGAAATTAGTCATGAGAAGATAAGTGTTCACAGCAGTGTCGACTGAACGGAAAAAAACAAGTACTGATGCAATTAAGATAAATAAGACAAGCAGAGCCAGCAGTATGTCTCAGGCTTGAAGGCATAATGAGGAACCTTCATTTCTCACCATGGTGTGGCATTTTGTTAGCATGCATGTCTCTTTAGGATGTGTCAGAATGCCTGCCGATCTTGTGGGGGAGAAAAAAAATGAACAACAGTGGTCTGATTAAGTGAATTCTGGGGACTTTTTCCTTTTTCAAACAACCAATTTGTGTTTATCTAAGCATGGAATACAGATTGAGTGCAGGCTTTGACAGATGCACAATTATGTGCTCAACATGCAATTGTGTTTCATCTGTTTTATCCAGCATTTTGTATTCATGTGTGTTCCTGGGAATCGAAGCCAGGACTTTGCACGTGATCTGGATTATGTGCTGTGTAATTATGCACAGGACTGAAGAAGGTTATCTCGAATTGACCAGGAGTGATTATGCTCCTTATTAACATCAAATGACAGATGCCACATAGCAGGCAAACACTGCATGAAAACAAACAGGCTCCTATAAGGTCCTATTGAGAACATCAACAGCCATTACACTTCTTTGGTGACTATATTGTCTTTTTTTTTAATTATTGGTATCTGATTACTATTGATAATCAAAGGACTTACTTTTGCCAAATCAAACAGTAAATGTTTTGCATGCATACACTGTAGAAAAAAATTCTGCGGTTGCAGGAATTTTACCGTAAAAAATACGGTAGCAACGTTTTAGGTTTTACTGTTTTAACTTAAATTTACAGTTAAATACCGTAATTTCATTAACTGATATAATGTTAATATACCAACCTTATTGAAGTACTGAAATCTGTTTTGTACCTTTGTAATACACTGATAACCACCAAATGCAGGTGTTGATGAGAAAGTCACATGATGAACCAAAGCCCATCACAAGCAGCTTTTAAATAATAACATATAGAAGGTGCACAATGTCATTCACACAAACACTAAACACCATCATGGTAACACACATGACACTGAAATAATGCAATAAACATTCATTTAACAACATTAGGTGTAACACACAACCCTAATATACACAACTGATAGGAAAAAGAAACAGTGAAACAGTTATTTTAACAAAAAAACATCAAATTTGAAATTCTGGGAATTCACTGTAAATTATACAGTATTCCAAAAACGGAAAAACGGTATACTACCATAAAATCAATGTCCAATACATGTAATGTCCCATACAGTTTTTCACCGTATATAGTAGGGGAATTTACCGTTGACCATTTAACAGGTTTTTACTGTAGCATTTTTACAGTCTTTTACCGTTAAATTCAAGGTAATTTTTTACAGTGTACCTGCAAACCCGTGGCCTTTCGACGAAATTCACCATTCTAACATTGAAATAGGCCATTCAAGTGATTAATCAAGTGATTACCTCTGTATAATGCCTAGTGTTTATAAACGCAGTGCTTTGTGTACGGGGTAACCGCTGTATTTCTGCTTCTCCATAAGAGCCAAACTACTGTGCATTTTTATTCAACCCGCCTGCTGTTTTTGTTCAGACCAATGTTTATCATTTTATTTGTCAAAACTTGTATTATGTTGTTTAAATCATAATTTTGTACAGTATTTATTTTATTTTTGTCTTTTATGTTACCCTAGATGTGATATTTTAAAAGAATGTTGCTGCCCACAATACGTAGTTCCATTCTAATATCAGATTGTAACAATTTCAACTTCTGATTCTAATCATTTATTTATTTATTTATTTTAGCTTGCAGGTATCTGTATACCTAGTTACAAAAGTACTAGCAAGTTCATTCATCTTATTTATCATACGTATGTCAGGTTTTATTATTTACTCATTTTGAACACTTGAAAATGACATGCGGAAGGGTGTAGAGGTACAATCTCAGACGTCATCTTGATTAGCCA
>NW_015521153.1:1037-2400 GCF_001515645.1 Sinocyclocheilus grahami | reverse complement strand
TCATCCACGTGTTTGTGTGAGTAAGAGAGAGTGGCAGTGGCAGGGTAAAAACAGAGGCTGGGGGAGGTGTGCGCTGGGCCGAGGCATTAAAGAAGAAGCAGAAACTTACAAAGAAGCATGTGACATATTTTACTTGCATGTCGAAATTCCCAAATGTCTTCCTTATAAGAAATACCATTAATATAAGCAGCCTTGACTGTGCTCTGTCAAGATGTAAGAGATATTTTTGATCATCATCACAAAATAAATCCTGACAAGATGACCAGTTATTTTATATAGAGAGAGGAATAAAATGATATAAGTACATAAGTAATGAGATTTTATATATTATAAATTATATATTGTATATATAAAATTACATTGGATTACATTATGATTATTTTATATATAAAGCAAGATATAAATTATACATACAAATACATATATGACAAATTCTACATACACACATACATGCATACATGGAGAGAAATAAATTAATTATACATATAAATGCATATATAATATAAATATATATTATTAAATTGTTACATCGTATTACATTATAATGATAATTCTTTTATATATAAAGAAATAATACATATATAAATTAGTTTCTTGTAATGATAGTATGTCTCTTTTTACCCATATCTATAACATATCACTGGATTTATTATTCTGCAAGTAATTTTTTATGGACTACTTAGCAAATATATTTATCTACATTATAACATATCTTCCTCTATTTTAAGTTCTCTCTCATCCAGCTGTTTATGTCTCTTACTGGTCTCTTGGGTTCCTTGTTTTGCTTTAGCTGGACTTCTTTAATCATAGACGGGGTATTAAGGAAATAGCCAACGACCTCTAAGTGCATGTGAATGCTGGTCTCGTATTCTTTTACCTGCTTTTTGCTGCACAGCCAGACATTTCATTGTTGCAGCCGTGCCTTTTTGCAGACTATAGACTTTAAGTGCACCCTGCCAGCTCTTAGCGCATGTGGAAAGTTTTATTTACTTCTCTGTTTCCCCTTATAGACTCTGAAGAGGAAGGAGAAGGACTACGAGCATGAGATGGAGCGTTTGGCGCGGGAGAAGATCGCCTTGCAGCAGAGACTTGCCGAGCTCAAGAATGAGCTGAGTCAGCGATTGGACGTGATGGAGATCGACCGCATTCTTCGACAGACTGTCCAGCCAGATGATGACCAGGCCTCTACCTCCACTGCCTCAGGTTAGTCTTGCAGAAGGCCTCATCTGCAGGTTTCCATGCTAATTGACAGCATGCTTTACGACAGAGCTTAAAACTCCTTGAAATCACTTGATAAATGAAATTTATTTTGTCCTGTGATTTTCTAAGTTTAAGTTTAGTACAAACACTCATTCCCCTTTTT
>NW_015521153.1:0-831 GCF_001515645.1 Sinocyclocheilus grahami | reverse complement strand
AATACTTTTATTCAGCAGAAATCTATAAAACTGATCAAAAGTAACAGTAAAGGCGTTTATGATGTTACAAAAGATTTCCATTTCAAATTAATGCAGCTCTTTTGAACTTTCTACACCCTAAAAATTCCTTTGGGCTGAAATAAATGGCATAGCATTTTGTATGACGGTTTCCACAGAAATATTAAGCAACACAAAGAAGAAATGTTTTTTGAGCAGCAAATCAGCATATTCTCATTTAAAAATAATAAATGAAAGAAAGAAATACAGGGGAAAAAAATTAAAAAATAATATTCAACAGTATTAATGTTTTTGCTGTATTTTTAAGGAAAAGTACATTTACATTAACATTAAAAAAATCTTACCAACCCCAAACTTTTAAACCGTACTGTATTTATTCTAAATATTTTTAAAAGTACACTAAATGGCTTCAAAGCTAATGCAAATTGAGTAAAAGCCACAAAAACTCTTACTTTGATCTTGTTTTCAACTTGAAACAATCCAATGAATAGTTTCTGACCCTTTTTGTTTTGGCTTTGTATCTACAGAAGGTGAAGACGACATTGATGAAGATATCGAAGACGAGATGTTATCCGCCATGCCTAGCGCCTTACCCAAAGTGCCTGCTGCGCTTCAGCCAGACTTAATGAAGTCCCATCCTGTGTCATGCCTCATAACACAGCACATCCCCATCCCACACAAACCGTCTAAGACTTTACCCCCCATTCCCTCAGCTCAACTATCCCCTGTCGCCGCCGCTGCCCCGATCACAGCACCCGCTTTGACCTCAACCCCAGCACAGGCTCCTAACGGCCCGGCATCCGCTCCTGCCGC
>NW_015521152.1:1882-2400 GCF_001515645.1 Sinocyclocheilus grahami | reverse complement strand
AATCCTGAAGATTTTGCTAAGGTTTTTAAATGTGTCAAGGTCAATTACATATTTTTGACTTTTTTTTATGACAAAACAAGGTTAGTTCAGGTTGTAAATTGTCATGTTGACTCACCAAATATTTATGATATTAAATATAATGAATTAATAATTCATTATATTTGTCCACAATACTCTTTAACTTGAAAATAATAATGAAGATTAACATTTACATTTAATCATTTTACAGACGCTTTTTTCCAAAGTGACTTAAAAATGAGAAATACAGCAAGCGATTCATCTTGAGGAAGTGATAAAAATGAGAAGTGCTCGCAAACATTGAACAGAATAATAGAAATTAGAACAGGGAGGGATATAACTCTATCTTACTCTGGCAGACTTTAAAAGCACCTAATATACCGTATATGCACACAGATGAACATGAAGTGATTTTATGTCATTTTTTGAGTCACAAAATAGATGTTATTGTATGTTGGCCATTTGATAATGCCTAGAATATCAAAATCAACTGCGGGCGG
>NW_015521152.1:0-990 GCF_001515645.1 Sinocyclocheilus grahami | reverse complement strand
TCTGTATTGTATAAAGCACTATATAAATAAAGGTGACTTGACTTGTTTCAACAATGGTACTTAAATCTATTCAACTGATTCCTGGAAACCAACATGAAGAATTTCTGCTCGAAATAAGTCTCTTTTGTTCTGCATTGACATCACTGCAAAACAGCAGTGAAATACTTCTGACTGCTGCTTAACAAAGGTAAAGACATCTGTAGAAGGACGGCCAGAGGGAGGTTGTAAATAAGCAGACAGGAGAATGACCTTTCTCAAAGATGTGCTGCTGGACTACATTTTTTATGGACTCTGTAAATAGTGAACCCAATCTCTGAGCTCAATCTGTTGCCTAATATTCCTCTTTTGTGTTTCCTGTGCTGAAATATATGTTGCCTCCTGAAGTAACCTTTTACATTCTTCATCTCATTTGCACATTGACACTAATAATATGATAATACAATAACTATTTGAGGTCTAATTTAATAATATACATATTATTCATACATTGTTTTACAGACAGATAATGAAAATAAACCCTAATGATAAGATGAAGTTATAACACTCCAACTTTGTTATATGCAAATTGTTTTGAAATCAAAATAATGTTGTGATAAACATTTACTGTGTGCTTTTAATTTACATTTATACAATTGGCAGATGCTATTATCCAAAGCCTCTTACATCGCATTCGAGGTACACATTTCTTGTTTCCCTGAGAACTGAACCCTTAACGTTGATAGTGCCATGCACTACTGTTTGGGCTACAGGAAAACCTGGCTTGTTTCATCTGTTCAAACTGCGCATGATTTGATCTAACATTCTAGATCTAACATTCAAGCATAGATATTTGATATTTGACTAAATGCTTTTACCTTCAAATTCTTCTTCATTTTGACAAGCTATATTATCTGAACATTCTAACATTTACAAACTTTACAGCGATAATAAAACTTCATAGTTCTACAAACTATATAACATTTGAATGTTCTAACAAATATGTTTTTTTTT
>NW_015521151.1:1488-2401 GCF_001515645.1 Sinocyclocheilus grahami | reverse complement strand
ACACACACACACACACACACATATTTATGAAGGGCCTATGGTAAGGGCATTATAATGTCTGTGCGTTCTAATCCTCTCAGCTATGCAGTCACCCTCCAGCATTAGACTCCTGCTTTTGTGCCGGCACAGTGGGACTGATCTTACACACTGACTTTAGCTGTGCTATTCAGCGCTACCGCTAGCTCCTCTATCCCTACACTTATCACTATAAAGAGCTATTTGTCGCAACCGTTCGCCTGCCTAACCCTTCAGTTATGCCAACACTGCACAATTTACGCCAAAAGCAAGTTTGCTATTATTACAAGCTATTACCAGTTAGCTGTTCTCTGCTTTATGAGCTATATGTTACTGCACAAAGCCGCAGTCACGGTTAATGCCATTGACCCTTTCGCTAGTTAGCATTCAGAGCCACACGCAGCTAGCACAAATCCTTTATTAAACTAAAAGTTGTCAAATTCATGAGTGAATTATATGTGTTTCTCACAGAGCCGAGTTGGGAAAAGGCTTTTGCGGTTCAGCTGGGCTGGTCGCAGTCATTAAACATTTCCTCACCAAATTAAAAGGTAATGACTAGCAGAAAAAATAGGAGAGCATTGAGCAGGTGATTGACTGAGCCTCATGCGGCGCGGCTCTAAATGCCAGCTCTAATGTGACCATGCGTGTAAACCGAACATCTGCCAGTCACCATTAAGAGATGGGAACTGACAGTCAATCATCTAGAAGAATACTGTTTCTGCAGTCAGAATCTAGACAGTAATCATGATCATGCAATGGCCCAACATAGTGTTTAATCTCTCCTCAGGAGAGAAATAAGGTTTTGTGGGGAATTTAAGATCCGCGTGGCCTTCATTCATTGTATAATACATTACTGAACTGCACAATAAGCTTTATTAATTGTAATCCATTATTAATT
>NW_015521151.1:0-321 GCF_001515645.1 Sinocyclocheilus grahami | reverse complement strand
TGTGTGTGTGTGTGTGTGTGTGCATTAGTCACTCACAGTCTTTCCAGCTCTTTCAGGTCCTGAAATGCCCCTCTCTCAATAGAACTGATCTTGTTCTCCATTAGCTGCCTAAGAAAGGAAATGAAAGAGAGAGAAAGAGAGAGAGAGACCAAAATAAAGATAAGTCACTCATTGCATGAATTTCAAAGATTAAAATTGTTAATTTGTCTGTTCATACTTGTAGAAAGCACTTTACATTTCATTGTCCGCAAATAGTTTTCACAAACACCATTTCACAGGATATCTCATGATCGGAGACCCTCCTCTCATTATAAAACCACC
>NW_015521150.1:2087-2401 GCF_001515645.1 Sinocyclocheilus grahami | reverse complement strand
TGAATTTGAGCATTTGAATGTGTTTGAAAGACAAAAGCCTTCCAAAGACGCAGTAACACAAGGTTAAATAACCCACGGAGTGATTAAACATGAATGTGTTCATCAGAAGTTGATGCAGTGTTGAGAAAACACTTCTTAAACTGAAATGATTTCTTTCAATCCGGAGCTCAAACGCTGTGTTTTCTGTGCAATTATATCCTCCTGACCACTGACTGCTGCTTGTGTGAAACTGACAGACTTTCTGACTGTATATAAGCAGAAGGAATTATGAATTATGAATGATTTATTGCTGTTGTGTGAATAATATGTAATCA
>NW_015521150.1:0-668 GCF_001515645.1 Sinocyclocheilus grahami | reverse complement strand
GTCTCTCTCATGGAGGAATCATTCAAACACCCCTCACGTCCAGCTCGAACCCTCACACGCAGAGCACATCCAACACTGAGCCCGTCACACACACGACGATGAAGGGGTGTGTGTGTGTGTTTACTGACGCTCCTTCAGTGCTCAATCACACAAACTCTGCCAGAGGAGACGCTGAAGCAGTGACATCACTGGAGTCACATGACCCACCACTGTTACATAAACAGTAAAGATCAGAAGAACCAGCCAATCAGGAGCCGGGGTTCGGACATGCACCATATAAACGTTAAGATGAGCGTGTCCTGCGTTCTCACGTGCTGCTCGTCTCGCTTCATCAGCGTACGCCTCACCGCACACAGCATGAGCCCAGCGTCCACATACAGGACAAAGACTGAGCCGGGCACACGTGTATACAACAACACGCTAACAGAAGAGAGGACATGTGTGTGTGCACAGACGTACAGAGTAACACGCAGCCCGAGAACATCTACATCTGAACTCTAAGAGCACAGAGACAAACGTCTGCAGACGAACCAACCAAACACTGAGATCTGCAGTGTAGTTTGAATGTTACAGAACAACAGGAACATCTATACAATGTTAGAATGCAGGTCAACACAAATCCATCTACAGCACACACACACATTCTCACACACACACACACACACACA
>NW_015521149.1:0-2401 GCF_001515645.1 Sinocyclocheilus grahami | reverse complement strand
TAAACATAAAACCATGTCTGCATTTGTGATTGGAGAAACAACAAAAAACAAGCTCTACTCTACACTGCTCAAAACTTGCGTTTGAACTCGCATATTGGCAGCAGCAATAAAGTTACGCCTTCTTTCTTTGCGTGCACATTTGGGCGGCATTATGCTAATATTTCCACATAGTGAGGTAGATATGTGGGGGCGTGTTAGTCGTTTTAGGGGGGCGTGGCAGAGTCTTAACTTTGATAAAGAATATCTCTTTGGATTTGAGACTTTAGTCTTTGCAACTTTAGGGATCTTATCTATGCACAATCAGCTTGTAACAAGAAATGAAAACTTGAAATTGCATCATATCACCCCTTTAATTGAATTGATGCTATACTCTGATTAAAAAGTGAAAACTACACTGCTCAAAAAAATTAAAGGATCAAAGAAGTGTTTGCTTTTGCAAGATGTGTGTGACGTTTTACATGTTTGTGTGTGTGTTTTGTGGTTTTGTGTGTAGAGTTTTAAGAAATGAAGCCATAGTTTCAAAAACTGTGTGTAAGCATTTGGAAAACAACTGTAAAATAATCCTTATCAGCTCTTTTGAGCTGCTGTTGTTGCAGAAGTAGAGGCTTTACGCTGTGTTTAAAGTCTGGAACATTAGGTCTTCATTTCTGACATGCTGTGTTTAAGCATCGGTAAAAAAGATAAGAAAGAGCCATGATTTTGGAATGGGGTAAGCATGTGTAAAATAAAATGTAAGCATTTTAGAAGCATGTTAATTGACTGAATATTGTGTGAAAACAGCATGGATTGTGTTAATGGTATGGTCACAACAGATGGATGTTGTGCTAATTGTGTTTAGGGTTTTGGAAATATGATTATAGATTGGACAAAGGGATGTTAGCAATTGAAAAAAATTGTAACGCGCATTTGCCAAAATGAATTCTGCCCTGCTGCTTAACACGCGTTAAGTGTATGAATGAATGAATGAATGGTTACATTTGTTTTTAAAGCAAGGGCCATGCAAAGAGTTCCTCAGGGGCAGGGGCTCATATGTTTATAAAAAAGGGGCATCACTCATTTATAAATCATAGCTATAACATCAACAAAAGAATCACTAAAACCAATCAATTTTAAAACTTTTTTTTTAATTGTTCAATTATGATGTCGAAAGCTTTGTAAAAGTCATGATAAAGAATAAGACTTTGAGAGTGCACAGAGTGATCATAATCCAGCAAATCCAGGACTAATATTATTACATTCGGAGCAGGCTTTTAGAAATCTTGTCCGTGTGTGTTGTTTTCTTTCTTTTTCTCGTTTGTCTTTTAGAAATAATACAATCAAGATCACAATGAAGTGCTTAGACGCGTTACATAACACTGCCATCTAGTGGCATATATGGGTTTAGCAATGAGAAAAAGGATTGCCTTGCAGGTTTCTTAACATGACCATTCTTTACATCGTTCTCGCTACGTGGCATATTATTAAAGTAGGTATACCATACCAAGTTAGAAGCATAAAGGTCACCATGGAAACTGTGATAAAGATATCTACACTGGATTCAGTCTTTTTAAATAACACAATGACGGACCGTTGCATTAAAGATCCGGAGTTCTCGACAGATGTAAAGAAAAGCCAAACACAAACGAGTTTGCACTGAGAGTATGTCAGACTGCGTCACTGCGGGTTTGGCTCGAGACACACAGAAAGTGAAAGTGAAAGTACAGTCTTGCTGGCAAACAAAGCCTCAGGCGTTCGCGCAGCTCGTGCTTATATGAATATAAGACAGTAATCGATACATTCACCGGGAGACCCTCCGACAGGATGGACACGCGTGCTGTTAGTGGGTCTATACCTTATTTAAAATGGGTAATCTGGCCAAAACTAGCTATGGAAATACCTCAAATAGAGCCAACAAGCATTATATAGACTAGACTGCTCTATAAAAGGGTAATATGTCTCCCTTTATTAATATTAATAAACCATAAAATCATTCAAAACTTGAAACAATCTAAACTTTGCTTGGCCAGTAATAATGAAACACTGTATACAAAGTAGGTAATTACATGAAGAAAAATATAAAATAAAATGCAACCACAAATTGTACAAAAACATTGTTTTATTTAGTGAAAAACTTTACCTCTAAAAAGACAATTCAGTTCAATAACTTTGTAAAGTTAATATTTGCAAATAAATTAGCTCAATTCAGCCATAAGGAATTTTATAGCACACAAAAGTTTCATTATTCGCTTTGTGTCAGCTTGATGTTGATTTAATAAAATTCAATATCAGTGAAAATGTTGCAAAATTAATGCATCATGAAACAAAGTCGATTCTGCGATAAAGCAGCTCTGGAGAAAACCGCGATATTATAATCCAGCTCAGTTCAGCTCAAGTCTTGTCATTATGCAATAGTGTCAGTACA
>NW_015521148.1:1552-2401 GCF_001515645.1 Sinocyclocheilus grahami | reverse complement strand
TAGGGTTGTATATTTTTGTATACTTGTTGATAATCCTAATAAAGGAAATAAATAAATGAGGTGTGCTGGAAATGATCTCTTACCTCCTTTAGGCATGATGAAGATTAAACTTGACTTGATATAAAAACAAAACAGTCGACTAAAACACACTCTCAGTCCCAACAAAAGCGTGGTAGTTACAGAATGATATCAGGTCGCGTATCCAGCTCTGTTGATACTAGATGGCAGTAAGTAATAATACGTGGTTTTATTTGGCTCGAGGGCGAAACAGTAACTAAAACAAATACAAAATCCCACGATTAAGCAGGTACAGTCATCGATTAGCATATAGCCAGCTGGTCCATGTTCCTATTTTTAAACTCAGGCACTCCATCAGACACCTAGCCTGATGCAATATGCTGGAAGAGAGAATAACATCACGGTTTCAACATGATAAAACCATTGCTGATACGTAAAAGAGTCGAGGTGTAATGCCATCCATTTTAGCAAAGGAATCTCATATAAAATAATGCTGAGAATAACTGGAGTAAAAGGACCTCTGGCGTGACGTCACCCGCTCGGCGACAGAAGTCGGGAAGTTGTTCCTGCAGCGGCTCGCTGTTTGCTAAATAACTGAGAGGACCTTGTGTTGTTTCAATCAAATCATGCCTAAGGTGAAAAGGAGTAGGAAACCACCTCCAGATGGTTGGGAGCTCATAGAGCCGACTCTTGACGAGCTGGACCAGAAAATGCGCGAAGGTTCGTTCAGCAATCTACAGACTAGCGTTAGCCAGAAAGCTAACAAGTCGATTGTTTATCACGGACGTTTAATTAAACGGATGTCAGTGTAATGTAACATGAATATGCACA
>NW_015521148.1:0-1467 GCF_001515645.1 Sinocyclocheilus grahami | reverse complement strand
ATCTTCCGACTTCATCACCAACGCAGCCGTTACATTTTCGACCTTTTCTACAAGAGAAAGGCCATCAGTCGAGGTATGGCGGTGAGGAGGTGCAGTTTTGTTGTGTTCGTTTTATTTCGACATCTGTTTCTATGTGAGATGTTAACTTATTTTCATTCGCAGAGCTTTATGAATATTGCATCAAAGAGGGCTATGCAGACAAGAATCTGATTGCCAAATGGAAAAAACAGGGCTATGAGAATCTGTGCTGTCTGCGGTGCATTCAGACCCGTGACACAAACTTTGGAACAAATTGCATATGCAGAGTTCCCAAAGGCAAGCTGGAAGTGGTAAGTTATGCGGTGTTAAAGCCGTTTAACTCTCCTGTTATGTGCACATTTCAACCATATTTTTAATGTGTGGGGTCAAATTGACCCCAAATATTTAAATATATCAATAAATTAGTCAAATTGACAATATAATTTATTTTAATTTACTTACACTTTACCTACCCAATATTTTAAATAAATTAAGACAAAGCATGACTTTTTTTGTATTTTATATATTTTATTTAATTGTTCCATTTACATAGAAAAAAAACATTGTCCTCAGTTTCTGAGATTTGTTCCTCTAAATCACTCACATCATCCAGAGTAAAACCTGAATTTTTTGACATTGTGGGGACATTTAGTTGGTCCCCATGAGGAAAACAGCTTTTTATTTTATTTTTTGGAAATGTAAAAATGCAGAGGGTTAGGGGAATGAAAATGCAGTTAGTACAGTATAAAAATGATGTCTATGGAAAGTCCCCATATAATATGGAAACCCAACAACAAAACATTTTGATAGATGCTTGTAAAAATGTGTGTACAGTGTTTTTAAACACATTATTGTATGAATTAGTAGATAAAGGCATATGAAACTCTGAAAAGGACTAAAATTGGCCTTCATATGCAGTACAGTAATAATAATATTTTAAAATATAAATTTGTCAAGGCATAAATGATACTTACTCATTAGATAATTTGTCATGAGAGGCAATAGAGCCTCTGATGAGCGAGATTCATCAGGAAACGGTAAAACACAACAGAAAATTATTCTGCATATAATGTTTAATCTTTTCTTTTTTTTCACCAAAAAAGTGATGGGGTCAATTTGACCCCTTACATCACAGGTGGTTTAATTTATTCAAAGTCCTACACATCTGTCAGATGTTGTTTTTTTTTTTTTTTTTTTTCTCTTCCATCTAAAAGCTGTCCCATTATTTACTGTATGTCACTGTTCCTAATTTATTCTTTTGTTTTCTTAGGGTCGCATCATTGAGTGCACTCACTGTGGATGCAGAGGATGTTCTGGATGAGTCAAGAAGACGGCAACAACTTTCTGAAATTACTGAACTTTGATTTGTATTTTTAATACATTTATTGAGGTGTCATTATGACGTTGCATCTTTTCAAATTATATGATTGATTGTATGCTTTTTTTTTT
>NW_015521147.1:0-2403 GCF_001515645.1 Sinocyclocheilus grahami | reverse complement strand
ACTAACTATCAATAAGTAGCAAATTAGCAGTTTATTGAGGAAAAATGCTTAATTAATAGTGAATATGTGTTCCCTATTCTAAAGCGTAACCAAAATGTTTTATATTATAAAAAAAAAACACTAAATAGTTTTGTAAGATGTGTGTTAACAACAACAACAATAATCATCATCATCACAAATAAATAAATAAATAAGCTGCATATGTACTGTACCCTACAAATATCATGTTATTAGACATATATATATTTTTACAATGTTCGAAATGGATTTGACGCTGAGGAAATACAAATGGAAGACAGAACACTACGAGCACAACACTGAAAAGGGGCGGGGCTACATAAGGTCCACTAATATTTATATGCATTTTATTTGAAATAGTCTGCTGTTATAAACATCTCATTGATTTACATGCCAAGCTTACAGATTTTAATCTAACATTTTGGCCATATAAATATAAGTAATATTTAATAGTTAGTGAGGTAGTTGTTAAGTTTAGGTATGGGATAAGATTAAGGGATCTAAAATATGGTAATGCAGAATAAGGCATTAATATGTGCTTTTTAAGTACTAAAAAACAGCCAATATGCTAGTAATATGCATGCTAATAAACAACTAGTGAGAATTGGTCCATAAACTACAGTGTTCCCACTACTTCAATCAAAATGCAGTTACTATTGGCCATAAGCATGAAGGAGAGACGTGAGAGTGAGTAGGTGTTGGAATGTGGTTCAAGCTACCAGTTTGTGCCCGTCTGTAAGGGGAAGCCTGCCTCCCCTCATTAATTACCTCGAGAGTTATTCACAGCGCCGCATGCTTACTGTGCCTTCAGCACCTCGATGGCTGCACGATCGGCCATTTACCCCGCTAACTGGCTTCCATTAGCACCTGCTCTTTGACGTCATGTTTGATCACAGTGATGGCTGCAATTCATGGAGGACACATGTGGCTCCGTGTTCCCGATGCAGCTGTTTCCCAGTATGCGGAGGACGTCTTCTGCCCTGTCAGCTTCACCTCCTGTAGTATGCGGCAATATCAATAAAAATCCAGAAGAAATAAACAACAGTGGGGGGTCCTTTCGAGGGGGAACAGAAGATTGGGTGGGAGACACGGTCAAGGCTGCAGAAGCCTTGTTTTAATTTACAAGTGCTTTGTGATACTAGGACAACTGAAATTCGGAAACATCCACAAATGTTTGGCGTTTTGGAGGGTTTCAGCGGGAGGATGTTTTTTGATACTAGCCCCAGCAGTTCCAGGAAGATCTGTCAAAACAAGAGTCAATCCCATCATGTGTAAGAAATAAATCAAGCCTTAAACAGACAGGTGAGAGTAGTCAGCGCTGCTATACATTAACCTGCAGGTCTTTTATAAAAGCCTGTATTTATTCACATCTGAGATTACTGTCTGATTTATGTGAAATAGAGAGTAGTGAACAGGATTAGCATGTCCCCAAATGTTTAAATCACCAAGTGAAATTAAACGTACACTTTTTATTCAGTGAAACAAAACAACATTTCTGCAACCTGATGGAGTTTGGGTTCCTTGCAACTGTTGCCTTTTTGGCTTGCTTAGGGATCTGAAAGACACTTTCAGAAATTTGTCAATATGACTGCACTGACACCATCAGATGAGAACACAATTGCAATGAATTAAGCTGGATGACGGCACTGTTGCTTTCTGTAGGGCTGATTTACAGCTGAGTCACATCTTGCAACATTGTCACTTGAATTGAATCAACATTAAACTGACTTGAGCTGAATAATGATACTATTGTCTTTTAGAGCTGATTTCCAGCAGATCTGAATTGTCTCCATAGCTTAGTTCCATAATTGATTGCATTATTTTCCTGTTTGTCTCTCTGAAACTGCTTTGACACAATCTGTATTGTACAAAGCACTAAAAGTGACTTGAGTTGACTTGACCAATTCTTACTTTTTACATTTGGACACCCTTAATATTTTGTTACATCCTTGACTTTACAGGTAAAGTTGTTGACCAATGACATCAAATCTGATCCACATTGCAGGTTATTCTGTCCAAAAACTGTCCACTTTGATGGGAAGAGACACTCTGACTAACTAGGTGATGTGACCAACCTGTCAGACTCTGTTCCATGTTTTGTGTGTGTTTTCCTCCCCCCTCGTGTTCCATGTGTATTTTTTGCCCTTATTTGGTCTTCCGGTTCCTGCCCTGATTGTCTTTATTTCATTCCAGCTGTGTCCCATTGATTTCCCGTTCTGATAATATAAACCATGTGTTTCTGAATTTCCCTGGTATGGAATTGTTCGTCAATGATGTGCTATGTGTGTTCCTGCCTACTTTGTGTAACCCTTTGTAAGAAGTCTATGTATCACAATTCTCCTGCATTCTCCGCGTTCCTTGTTCTTCGCTCCAGCGCAGTAGTAG
>NW_015521146.1:2140-2404 GCF_001515645.1 Sinocyclocheilus grahami | reverse complement strand
AGAGGCTTATAACAGCCCAGAGCAATAAAGGTGTTCTTGAAGTCAGAGAAGAACAAATGAACAATGCTTTTACACAGTCAATAAACTATCTAAAGCTCTTGGGTAGCCAGTACATCAAAGCTTTACTCTACAAGCTATAACTGGTATGTTCAGACCAAATCTCAGTATACACACATGTGTGTATCTCAGTGTGCCGGCCAAGGTCATAATAATGAGGTATGATTACATCATATAGGTGGACATGAGTGAGGTGAAGAGGCCTTA
>NW_015521146.1:0-307 GCF_001515645.1 Sinocyclocheilus grahami | reverse complement strand
GCAAGAAAAGTGTTTCAGATGCATCAGACATTGAATCTCAGCTCTCTTATATATACTGGTCGTTTGGCAGACATTTTTATTCAAAGTGACTGATACATTTTTGTTCCCATCTCTCCAGACAAGATTACACAATATACTGGAAAGATTTTCCAATAATGACAGTGCCAGCCTTGAAGAAAATTCAATAATGATAAAAAGTGATAGCACTGAGTTATCCTTCACACATGTAGTTCAATAGACACCAAAAAGCTACATTCAAAAGCATGAAGGAGGAGAAAGGTCCTAACTAATTTTCTTTGGGCATGAA
>NW_015521145.1:0-2404 GCF_001515645.1 Sinocyclocheilus grahami | reverse complement strand
GCAAATCAATAAAGGTGACTTGACTTGAATGAATCAGCCATTTGAACGAATCGTTTGAATGAATGAATCAATGACTCACTCATGCAGAGTGCATAAGCATGAGTGATTCGTTGAGTCATTCATTCAACAGATTCGTTCAAACAGCTGATTGATTCAAGTCAAGTCACCTTTGTTTCTATAGTGCTTTATACAATACTGATTGTGTCAAAGCAGCTTTATAGTGTCAAACAGGAAAAACATGTGCTGAAAACGCAAGAGGACAATAGAAAACAGCAGTTAAAGTCAGTTCATTGTTGATTCAGTGATTCAGCTCAGTTCAGTTCTCTTCCTATAGTCCCCATCTAAGCAAGCCAAAGGCAACAGTGGTAAGGAACCAAAACTGAAATGAAGAATAAAATCTTGGGAGAAATACTGCTGTGTGTTTCTCAGAGACGCAAAACTGTTCTGCTGTGGCTTTGGTTGAAACTTTGTTCATTGTCGAAATAGAGCAAAAACAGGAACGTGTTGTGTCTAAAATGTAAGTCACTTAATATTAACTTTTGCTTATTGGGCTGTTCATCAAATCAGTATCACATTTGCAGTCGTGCTGGTGCTTGGAGAAAAACGTCACTCTTTGTGATATTAACTATATCAGATGATATAAATATAAAAGACGCATAAAAGTCATACGGCGGCATATTTGCTTTTTTTATCTTGAATTTTGTGGGAGTTCTAAATGTATTTTAATAGACTAAATCACTAAATTATTATTATTTTTTTTTTTTTAAGAAATGGACTTAATCAGAATTGTACGAAACTTGGTTAAGATAAAGATTTTGGCACTTGCTATGTGAACACACAAAAGGTTAAATGACCCTGAAAAGAAGTCACACTTGTATTGTTCGCGGTCAAAAATTACGCCATTGGAAATGAATGGGAAGCGAATTTCATCTAGTGGACACGTTTGGTACTGCGCCCAAACAAAACTTTACTGAAAGCTCGTTTTTGAGATATCAAATTAAAATTTGGATCACAACTTATTTAGATTTAAGGCTTTTATTTTCACACAATTTTAGAGTAAACCGTGTTTTGGAAAATATATATTTCATATGAATTAAAAAATATAATTTTTGTGCATTTTTCATAAAAATAAACTTCTCTAACGTTTTTTAGTTGAACTTTTAGTTTAAATTTTCAGCAATAATCTGCCACGTGTCTTCTGTAAACCGAGATTAAATTTAAGTCTGTGCTATAAAGCAGTCAAGATTAATGACAGTTTAAGTTAGAAATTTCATTTTCAGGTCTATGTTCAAAAAGTGGCCAACAGGTAATAAATGGGTCATAACTACTGCATAAATATTATTTAGTACCATAAAATCTCCTAAAATGCAAAATAATAAACAAATAAAACATTATTGAACTCATATATACTGCGTTGATTTCATTGAAAAAAAAAAATCATTTTAAAGTAATTTTTGACCACCAGTGGGTTAAGAATTAAATTACTGAAAATAATTAAAATGATTAAATCAGCAAATTATTAAATGTAGTTCACTGGCACATTATGTCGAGTAAAAATAGCATAAATTAAACAGTACAAATAAATGCTAACTAATATATACAATATATAAATACTGATTGTTGCGTTACGGTAATAAGAATATATGGAAGTTTTCTAAATTAACACTTTTTAATACTTTGTATGCAGACTATAAATTCTTGTTTCTTTCTTTGGATGTTGCGGTGAATCACAGCAGTGACACACGTTTGTCCGCTTTACGCTCAAACTGAATTTAATTATTCCGCTTCACACACGGTAAATGTGAGGGAAATGCGTGCCCTGATGTCTGTTTTCTCTGGCTGTGCGTCTCTATTATTTATAGAGCGAGACTTAAGGAAGGCTCTCCTGTTGTGTGTGTGTCTGTGTGTCCTTATTCTGTCACTGTTATGCGGATATGGGATGTCCTGCCGCGATGAGAGCGGCTCAAATCAGTCCAGAGCTAACTATGAAGATGGGAGGACAGCTCTGAGCAGTTGTGAGGGGGGAAAGTCTGATGAAATTGTACCGAACAATGACGTGCTATCAAATAGCAACCAGCGCAGGGTGAGAGGTGCGCACTCTTTATTATGCAGCACACACGTCAGCAGTGTGGAAGCATTTAAACTGTCCGAGAAAGACGCAAAAATCATTACAAGCACCGACAGCGAGAGACTGTTTAGCGCTGCATCGCATGTCTTTGATGAGAAGAGGACGGGGTGATTGTTGCTGGTTACTGATGATGATTGAAATCGAGAAATGGTCTTAAATAATTAGTAAATAAACTGCAGAACGTTATGTTTTCGCACGAATTGCATGTATTCTGACAACGCTATCTGTTCGTTAACCAGGGTTCAAAGTCCAGAGCACGAGTAAATCTGCGCTGAA
>NW_015521144.1:0-2405 GCF_001515645.1 Sinocyclocheilus grahami | reverse complement strand
GTAAATGTATGTGTGTGTGTGTGTTTAGTGCATCTATTTCTGTGTGTTTTCCATCACCAGCTTGATGGAAGATGTTTCAGTGTAACACTATCAAAGCGTGTGCCGATATCAAGCTGTTTCAGTTCATTTTAGTTATTAAATCTTAAAACATGCGTTCAACAAACCAAATTTATAATATCAATAAAAGAGAAGCTTTAGGGCTACTTGTGGTTTTTGCAAAATATATATTTTATGGTTTAATATTTGAAAAAGAAGAAATTAAGCTATATTATTCCATAAATATTAGTTTTGTAATTTTACAGTTGTAATGTAAATCAAATGTATTATTATTATTATTATTTCTTAAACACTTGAAAGTTTTACAGTGAAATATTACAATTTCATTTTTATAATTTTTTTATATTTAGTAGTAGTAATTCTTCTTCTTCTTAACATTTATAATGATGATGATAATGATTATTTTATGGCCATATCCAATTTTTTTTTTTTATCTAAAATTGGGTTTTTATATCAAGCTGTTTTAAATATTTTTGTTATTTAAATCTGAAAACATTTGGCAGATCAGATGAGGAATACAACAAGCGATTTACCATAAGATAGCAATAAACACGAGAAGTGCCTGTTTTACAAGGTTTCAGTCATCGTTCAAAATAGTAAAAGCTACACTCTAGAAAATGCTGGGTTGTTTCAACCCAATGTTGGGTCAAATATGGACTAACCCAACCCAACCCAAAAATGTAACCAAAATTTAACCCAACAGTTGGGTTAGTCCATATTTGACCCAACATTGGGTTGAAACAACCCAGCATTTTTTAGAGTGTAGAAAAGGAAGGGATAAAGGATAATAAGAGAATAGAAAAAGTGAAGGCATAGATTTTTTACATTTTTTTTAATGAGGAGGCAGTTAGGTGCTCACATTATTATATTATATTATATTTACATTTAAATTATTGACAGATATTATTGTCTGTATACTGTACTCTATGGCTTAATTGTCCATATCCTGTAAATAAAATAAATTATGTCTTGTGTAGTCATATGGAAAATTCAAAGATTAACTTCGAGTTGAACTTAAATCTTAAATGTCACATAAAGTCATAATTTGATTGTAAAAATGATTTATTCCAGTTGAACCTTTTCTCATTTCACATAATTTGTGCTCCATAGTGAGACATGGACACATTTATGACTATATTGTTTAGTATTATATAAAGACACAGGCTTTGGGTGCTGTAGGGTTGAGATGGAGCGTTATGATATGTAAGCTGAGATCTTGGGGATGAGCCAGAAAGCTGCAAATCAGGGATACTGTGGTTAGCCAGAACTCTGCCTCTTCTCATAAAAGAGCTAAATGATCTGACAGACCAGATACAGTGTGAAGACACTATGTGTGTGTGTGTGTGGGTATGTGGACTTTAGCATCTGAGTATGTATTTGAGTGTGTTTTATGCAGAAGCAGCTGAGTTTGTTTGTATTCATAATATTCTGTTGTGATTGTGTATGTCTATATTTGGTTAGGGTTTCTTTTTTGTGTTATAATGGATCTGAGTGTGGTTCTAGGAATAGATGGCACAACGTGTGTGTGAGGGCTGATGTGTGTGTGTCTTTACGGTGGAAATGGCCTCTTTTTGACCCCAGCAGAGAGCAATGGACGTTTACTTTCTGCTAGAAACATTTCCATCCTTGTACATATTTTCATATTTTCCACACAGTCCTGAAATCTGCTGCTGTACCGTTACATACATTTCTCCTCAGTTTTACATTGTAAGTGCTGTGTTTCTTTTTTGAATCCTCATGGATCCATGACATGCTGTTTTAGCAAGCGAGGACACGCCACACCACCCTTTCTATATGGTGTTGAAATACTGAAGAAATCTGCTTTCATAAACCATGTGTTTTCATTAAAACTATAGGTTTTACAGTGCTCTTAATGTGAGAATGTGACACATATCTCAATGTTTTCAAACTTTCGCTCATATACAGCAAATGTTTTTTATATAAATATTGGTTTTCATAGACCAAATATAAAGTTAGAAAGCATTGCTCTTGATGGCATTTATTATTCTGAAATATTTGAATGCATTAAGAAGAGATATTTGAATATTTAAACTGTCACGCAGATGAAGTTTTGGACATTTTTGAGTGGTAATCCAAATGAATCACTGAGTCAGAGTTAGGAGTTGATTCACAGAAATTGATCAAACATACACTACACTAATATTTGGGGTCAATAAGATTTTTAAATGTTTTTGAAAATTCTCTTATGCTCACCAAGGGTGCATTTACTTGATAAAAAATACAATAAAACCAGTAATATTTTGAAATATTAATACAATTTAAAATATCTCTTTTCTATTGTAAAAATATTGTAAAATGTAATTTATTTCTGTGATCAAAGCTGAATT
>NW_015521143.1:2144-2405 GCF_001515645.1 Sinocyclocheilus grahami | reverse complement strand
TATATATATATATATGTATATATATAAACGTTGCATTGTAGTCACAAAAAACACACCGCTTTGAGAGGGTCCAATTTGAAGGTGAAAGCGGTGTGTGTATATGTGTGTGTGGAGAGAGGAGCCGATCTCTGTCACGAGTTTTCCATTAATCCAGTCGTGCCGAGGAAACACGCAGAGAAAGCCCAGCCACCTCCATTTGCTGTAGGGCTTGGATTGTGTGTGTGTGTAAATTAGGTTAGCAGGAGCACTGGGTCTGATTAC
>NW_015521143.1:0-395 GCF_001515645.1 Sinocyclocheilus grahami | reverse complement strand
ATATATATATATATATATATACTGTATATATGTGTGTGTGTAAACTGAGAATATAATAAATATTTAATATATTAAAACATACAGAAAGTACCAGTATTCTAATATTAGAAAACTCTGTTCTAATGGCTATTTTTATGAGATGATAATAGTATGATTTGTTGATTGTGCTTGAGTGAGAAGCAGACTTTTGTGGTGGAGTTGATCAGTCAGGCTGATCAGGCCCTGAGAGCGTCTGCAGATGTCATTTTTCCAGTGTATTTTACGGTTAGCACAGCATGTGATCCAGCCAGTGTTAGCCTTGGCTAAATTAGCACTATGACATGAAAACAGACCTGGATTGAGTGTGTGTGTATCGGTCGAGGAGTGTCGCTGTATTATGCCCTCTCTCTCTCTCT
>NW_015521142.1:0-376 GCF_001515645.1 Sinocyclocheilus grahami | reverse complement strand
GTGCCTCAGGCAAACCGTTTTAAAGGCAATGGGTGGTCACACACTTGATTTTATTTAGACCCTTGTGTTGATTTGATTTAGTTAAGATAAAATAATTGATAAATAAAATCTATTTAGGACATTATTTTTGAAAGCATCCTCACTTTACAGCATTTTTACTCAAGTGCCTAAAACTTTTCACAGCACTGTAGCTTTGCAGGTAGGTTTCTTCAAACGTCTTGGATACGTTGCCACGGTTCTTCTGGATATAAATAGATTACTGGCTGAAATTTGGTTAATCATCAATCAGCTGAAGCGTTTAGACTCTGGAGAGATTTTAGGCCCTATTCAGCTCTTCTCTCAGGTTCTTTCTGACTTATTACTAAAAATAAAAACA
>NW_015521141.1:0-2406 GCF_001515645.1 Sinocyclocheilus grahami | reverse complement strand
GAGGTCATCATAACAGTATTGTGCAAGGAAACTGCAATCATTTATATAAAAATATTTTGCACAATGTAAGTAGAAGCATGTTTTCACCGTCATTTTTTTCTCCACAATTCTGTTTGATGTCATCAATGGTAAAATTGCCCAGTCTTGACTTTAAGCTTTAATAGGCAGTAACGAGTAACGAGAGAGCGCACGACTGGTTTACAGTTGTGCTGGGTAAATTGTAATTTTTTGTTCCTGCCTTTCTGAGTTTAATTGGCTTAGTTCAATAATGAAGTGGCATGAGAACAGCTCTGCGCATGAGTGCACTTCATTCTGTAATTGAGACATTTGTTTGACAGTGTGAGATCCCCAGGCATGTGGCATTTATACTCTTTTACTTTAGTGAAAGACAAATGATTGGCAGTGATGTCACTGGGTGCCATGAGCCATCGCCGAGCTGCTTATGCAAGTAATTATCGACGTGTAAAACGGCGTGTAAAAAGTTATGAATGTAGTGCCAAAGCTGTGGAAAATCTGCTGTGAAATGATCCATATATGCAGCACTGTGGGCAATCAACAAATGCTGAGTGTAAAATGAGGAAACATTTCAGATGTGATAAAGGAGTAGTTCACCCCCAAAAACATTAATCTAGTTATGCAATAAGACTGTGCTGTGTTGTGAATAAACCAATCTAAGCTCATTTGAAAAACATACCTCTACCTAGTACATTTTTTTTTGTAAAGCTCCAAAATCGTACAATTTATTGCAGTTTCCAGATGAAATGAACACTGTTGGCAGTACAACACCAACAACTTTTATTTCTGTTCACACAAATTATGATTACAGGGGCAGATTATTGATTAATAAAGACTTATTTTCACGTGGTTCTTGATGTCACAACACTTTAACCATAGTGCATGATTTAAACTAATACATTCTGACGTTTGCATCACATAACCAGCTCCATATGGTTTTTCTGATGTAAACTTGCTCGGTAGCTCACCTGGTAAAACATGAGTCACAATAAATCAGAATCAGAATCAGAATCAGAATGAGCTTTATTGCCAGGTATGTTTACTCATACGAGGAATTTGTTTTCGTGACAGAAGCTTCCACAGTGTAACAGAATGACAGTGACAGAACAAAAAACACAGATAATAAAAATAAAAATAGAACAAGTAAATAAGGAATAAAAATATATAAATTGACAATTGTGTGTGCAGGTATATGACAATAGACAGTTGTTGTTGTTTTTTTAGTTTTTTTTTTTATGTACAGGTACTGTATATTATGTGCAAATTTGAGGTGTAGGCTGAGTATGAGTGTTAGATAAATAAGTGTATGAGTGAATAAATAGTGTGTGTTCCATGGTTATTGTCAAGTGTTCATGAGATGGATGGCCTGAGGGAAGAAACTGTTCCTGTGTCTGGCCGTTCTGGTGCTCAGAGCTCTGTAGCGTCGACCAGACGGCAACAGTTCAAAGAGGGAGTGTGCTGGATGTAAGGGATCCAGAGTGATTCTGCCAGCCCTTTTGCTCACTCTGGACGAGTACAGTTCTTGGAGAGAAGGGAGGATTGTACCAATGATTCGCTCAGCAGTCCGGACTACCCGCTGTAGTCTTCTGAGGTCAGATTTGGTAGCTGAGCTGAACCAGACAGTTATTGAAGTGCAGAGGACAGATTCAATAATGGCAGAGTAGAACTGTTTCAGCAGCTCCTGTGGCAGGTTGAACTTCCTCAGCTGGCGAAGGAAGTACAACCTCTGCTGGGCCTTTTTCACAATGGAGTCAATGTGAGTGTCCCACTCAGGTCCTGAGAGATTGTGGTGCCCAGGAACCTGAATGACTCCACTGCAGTCACAGTGCTGTCCATGATGGTGAGTGGGGGGAGTGCAGAGGGGTTTCTCCTGAAGTCCACGGTCATCTCCACAGTTTGGAGCGTGTTGAGCGCCAGGTTGTTGAGACTGCACCAGACAGCCAGCTGCTCGACCTCCTGTCTGTAAGCAGACTCGTCACCGTCCTGAATGAGGCCGATGAGTGTGGTGTCGTCTGCAAACTTCAGGAGCTTGACAGAGGGGTCTTTAGATGTGCAGTCGTTGGTGTACAGGGAGAAGAGCAGTGGAGAGAGAACACAACCCTGAGGAGCTCCAGTGCTGATCGTACGGGTGCTGGATGTGTATTTTCCCAGCCTCACTAGCTGCTGTCTGTCTGTCAGGAAGCTGTTGATCCACTAACAGACGGAGGTGAGCACGGAGAGCTCAGACAAACACGGACAAATGCGGACAAACACGGACAAATAAGGTCAAAGACTTGTAGAATCAAGCTAAAATCACACGGTTGCTTCAGCAAATGTGCTTTTATCTCATATTTGCTTTTGTTAATCTTATTAGTTAGGTTTAGGGTAGAGTTTAGTGTACATATTTTCAAA
>NW_015521140.1:0-2407 GCF_001515645.1 Sinocyclocheilus grahami | reverse complement strand
ACTAATCCCGTATTTTCTAATAATATTACTAAGGGGCAACATGTACTGTATATTGAAAATAGCAGAGGACTATAGGACCATGTCCATCTTCTTTCAGGATTACCTGCATAATAATACTATCAATGGCACAAAGCATGACTGAAGACTGTTTTCCAAGAAAAGGCAGCTCTACTACTTCTGGTAACAGATTGCACATCGCTTTGTTCCTGATATAACATGCGTTTGCATGTTTTTAAGTAACACTGTATTTTAAGTATCATGGCTTGGCATCTAATGCTCACAGGTTAGTCATTTAAACTATATGTTATAAGCAGAAACTTAAAAAAGAAGAAGAATAAATGGCCTTTGCACTATTTTGCACAAACACAGTGGCACAAAATCTGCCTGCATTGAATTTCCTGTCTGTTTTTTTGATGATGGCCTTATTGCCTTTGACTGACAGCTAAAATGTACACTACTGGCTGTCTCCAATCTGAACATTTCAAGTCATCCTAATTATATGGACTTTCTCTGTACTCTTATTATATCGCACATGATAACAGTTCTGAAAGGCTTAGAAGTTAAGAGTGTAGTCGATAATTCTGTCATAATTGGACCTGGTTTTATATAAGTGTAGCATAGCCTCCATATTCAGCATCAATGTTAACTGGTGGCGTTTGGTGACACGGTTTTTACATCCCAGTCGCTTCAAATGTCTTCGTGCACAGAAATGGTAAGTAGCTGAAATTAGCTGGGCAAGGTTTTCATTTATTTTAAGCCATTTGATCACCAAACCAGATAAAATATAATTCATTACGAAATCAATTTGATTTATTCTACATGTTTTTTTTTCAGTCATCGTCGAACCATCACTGTCGGAGTTTGAGCGAGAAAAGGTCTGTTTTGGCATCAAGGTGTTCATCGCTATCATCTTTACTCATTTGCGCGCGCTGCGCGACGGAAATTGTGGACCGACAAATGCTAAAGGTGTTTACTGAGCTCGCAATGACGGAGAAAGAAACATCAAGAACAGTGATAATAATTTTATTTAACACGTTTATATTGCTATAATAACAACTAATGAATATGACGATTACAAATATGTTTTGAACGAGATAAGACGATATTTAACGTTAGTTCTTCTCGCAGGTGAATGGATTTACGTGGCATCTGAAATGTTTGCAGTGCTCGGTGTGCGGAGAGTCCTTGAGTCAACATTACAGCTGCTTCATCAGAAATAAAGAGATTTTCTGTAGAACGGATTATAACAGGTAAAAATCATAGGCTATATTTACATTTATAGTGTGCAGACAGCATGCTGCCAATGTGGCTTAATACATTATAGATGCAGTAAATGTACATAATTAACTACTTTATAGAAAGCAGAACACTTTCAGTTCAAATAAAAAATTTATTTATAAAAGGAAAAGGTTTAATTTTTAAATTATTGCTGCTTTTTTCATTATTTTTCAAATGAAAGTGCAGCTAGAGTTACAACCTGCAACCTTTGAATTACAAAATGGTGAACGTTTCTTACCAGCAACAAAATAATGTTTTTTTTTAGTGCTTTTGGCATAAAATGTGCTCGATGTGGCCTTCAAGTCAGTGCAAATGACTGGGTTCGGAAGGCAGGAAAAGATATATATCATCTGGCCTGCTTTGCTTGCTTCATCTGCAAAAGGCAGCTTTCTACAGGAGAAGAGTTCGGCTTGATGGAGAATCAAGTTCTCTGTCGCCTTCACTACGACATAATGCTGCCAAACCTACAGCACATGTCAGACAAAGGTAATTTCGATTCTCTCTTGGATATGTGTACATTAACAATCTGCTTTCGATTATTTTATATATAATACCAACTGAAAAGGACAATAAATCAGTATGTTACATGTTAACTAGAAACAACAATCTCTAATAGGCTACACTGAGGGACATTTAAAAATAAAAGGCTATTTGTATCATAACAGGAAATATAATACATTTGGATGGAGCCTTACCCATACAATACCTCCCAAAGCCATCAAAAAGACCTCGTACATCATTCACCTCGGAGCAGCTACAGGTACACTTTTTCTCCACCTCTGATAAAAGCGGACTGTACATATCAGAATGGACTTGCATGTGTGTTTGATTTATACAGATTATGCAGACCCACTTTATTCAAGACAAGAACCCTGATGCACAGACACTGCAGAGGCTGGCAGACATGACTGGACTAAGCAGAAGAGTCATACAGGTACAGAACATTTATAAGCTGAAGCTTATACAGTTACTCGTTGGATTTTAGAATTTAAAACAAAGTAACCATTAGTACTGAATTCTTGTAGGTTTGGTTCCAAAACTCTAGAGCCAGACAGAAGAGGAACCCACTTCATGACAGCATTCCTCCACTGGACAGATTTCAGACCTCTGCAATGCCCTTTCTGTCAGA
>NW_015521139.1:2068-2407 GCF_001515645.1 Sinocyclocheilus grahami | reverse complement strand
ATTAGTGTCTCCTTCTCTTGGTTCAGTTGTATTAGTAAATGAACCTGAAATGAAATACATAATATTAAATATATCTTGATCTAATACAGAATAAGTGTAAGTTGTGAGTCACTGTAGTTCTGAATAAAATACAGTATTTACCTGAAACTGTGAGAAGTATCATGAGTAGCATTTGTTTCTCCTCCATTTCTTCCAAGTTAGCTTTAAATCTTTTAAAAAGAAAAAAATAATAAAATATATATATTTTTAATTATTTGTTTATTTATTATTAAACTGCTTTATTGAAGAGTTGTAAGTAATAAATTCTGCTGAATGTGGCTTCATTAAATGAATAAATAT
>NW_015521139.1:0-355 GCF_001515645.1 Sinocyclocheilus grahami | reverse complement strand
GTTACTGTCCACAAAACAAGCTGTACAGTAACTTGCTCCTAGCCTATTTGAATGCTCATTGAGGTCGTATCTGAAACCAAGGGAGTGAATATAATTTTTTATGATTATCATAAAATAATCTTGACACTCTATCCTTTGGTTTTGTTGATCAGGGACAATTTTGCAGTAATGACTGGCTGGAAGCAATTATTAACTGTTTCATGAGTATTAACTGGAGAATGCAAAATGTTTGCTATATCTTATCTGTCAAGAACAGCTTACAAAGCCAACCACCCTAAAAGGAAAATAGGAGGATTATAAAGAGCAAAAAGCGACAGGTCTCAAAGCAAGACAAGAGTGGACATCGGTAAAGCTT
>NW_015521138.1:1665-2408 GCF_001515645.1 Sinocyclocheilus grahami | reverse complement strand
GGAAAGTGGATCTCGTGGGCCAGATTTGAGGATCCCTGTTCTAAAACATGGATGAGCAATAGTCAAACGGGGGTTCCCTCTGACACCAGACACACACAGCACTGTTTTACGACACACAGGAGATCTCATGCTGTGCTAGAAAACGAGATGGGGGGTGTCTGATTGAGGGCTCTTTGAACTCTACGACCCTTCATTCTTGGTGATTTTACGCCCCATTCATGGTGGAATTTGGTTCGCCTTGGTGAGGGGACTTTTAAAACAAACATCTGTGAAAAAAGTCAAATGATAAGTCATTTTATTTAATATCAAATGGTTTAGTTTATTAAAAACAACTCTGTTTGTGTTGTTTTACCAGGGTGTGTAGAAGAATGCACGCATCTGTGTGCAAATACATGCAGTTTAGTATGGAAAAAAAGTTGATTCATAAGAATATGGTAATGACTGGCTGAACTTAAAACTTCAGAAAGTTACAAAAAATTGCAGGTTCAGGTTGCATTTTGAATAAAGTTGTATGATTTAGGTAAGAACAGTTCATCAGATAGTACCACATGAGGCTCATTTTAGCTTTCATGAAGAATTGTGTGGTAACGAGAAAGGCATAAACGAATGATGTTCTCTTTAAGATGAGTTACAAGACAGAACTATAGTAGCCTTGCATGTAAAATGTACTGATCGCTGTTGAAATGAAAAACAAAAAAATTTAAAGGGGTCATATGATGCGATTTCAAGTTTTTCCTTTCTCT
>NW_015521138.1:0-370 GCF_001515645.1 Sinocyclocheilus grahami | reverse complement strand
TTTTTTTTTTTGCATTTCTACTGCATAGACTGCCAAATTTAATTATAAGCCTGTAGCAAATTAGCTCTTGTTATAATTAATTATAAATATTTTGTTTCAGCTAATGGAATTATAATATTACAATCAACAAACCTATTCGTCCAGCAAACACTCAGTGTTAATTGTTTATTAATTCTAATAAAAGTTTATTTCTGGGGTAATAACGTCCTTATTGTGCAATACTACTCAGAGCGTGTAGCCAAAATCTGCATGATTAGAGACTCCAGTTATGAGCAAAACAACATACAACCTTGAGTGTGATACAAATGAGACTTTATTAACTACACTAAACACTTAAAGGTGGGGTAAGCGATTTCTGGTAGCCAATGTT
>NW_015521137.1:2063-2408 GCF_001515645.1 Sinocyclocheilus grahami | reverse complement strand
ATTCTCACTATTAACTAGTTATTTATTAGCATGCATATTACTAGCTGTTTAATAGTACGAATAAAGCACATATTAATGCTTTATTCTGTATAACCGTATTCAAGACCTTTTAATCCACCCCCTACCTAAATTAACAACTATTACTAACCATTAATGAGCAGCAAATTAGGAGTTTATTGAGGGAAAACTCCTAGTTATTAGTGAACATGTGTTCCCTATTCTAAAGTGTTACCATAATAATATATACAGTATATAATAAAGTAAAAAGAATAAAGAGAATCATACAGGTTTAGAATGGTATGAGAGTGAGTAAATGCAAAGACTCTATACCAAGATGGTTTACTT
>NW_015521137.1:0-363 GCF_001515645.1 Sinocyclocheilus grahami | reverse complement strand
AAAAATAAGTATATATATATAAATATGTACCTAAGTTGGCAGTTGTTTTGCTGTCATGAGAGAACTTGCGTGGATACTTAATTCTTTTTATGAAAAATTCATTTCTGGGGAAATTCACTCCAGGCTGTTTATTAATATATTAGGTTTCTTCACTGTGTAATAAAAACACCATGTTTTTGTTCAGTGTTGGGATTGTTAGAATAACACTACAGCAGTCTGCCAGCACTCCTCATACATCACAGCCCACTTTTTTCTGGCTGGAGACATGGCAGCAATCACCTTAACCAGCTGGCAAAGGCACAACAGACGTCTGTCTCGGGTCATCTGTCACTGCCGGGTTCTCACGCAGACAAACTCCCACTC
>NW_015521136.1:1820-2408 GCF_001515645.1 Sinocyclocheilus grahami | reverse complement strand
AGAGAATTTACAGAGGGACCAATTGTTATTTTTATTAACAGTAGTTAAGCATAATATGGAGCAATTCAAGATATTATGCATGCTAAATCTAAGAAACATGGAAAAATATCAAATCCAGTCGCTATGAACCTCTTACATCATGAATATCTAGTTCTGCTATTGACCCAAATCCTTCACCCAATATGTAAATGTCAACCTCAGTATATTGAAATATGCTTTATCAAGCATGCTGCAGTTAAGAGACTGACAAAGGAGCTGCACAACTCTGAAATATATTATAGGGAAATCAATAACTCATATTAATCGCACTTGTACATAATGTATCAGTGTTTGTGCCGAGTCTTCAGGTTGTTCGAGACCCATAAGAAGCTGCTGTAGATCTGTATTTTCAGGACGTTGTGGGTGTTTCTTACTTGAACTTCCATCAGCAAAAACCTTTAATAGTCCTAATAATGCTAAGAAGAAAAAAATCATTAACACATTAAGAACAACTTAACCAATGTACCAGAAAATTAAATGATGTTCCTATTTTACAGACGCTACGGTCATGCTACTGTACATTGAATTGTAATAAGTCAGAATCCAACT
>NW_015521136.1:0-370 GCF_001515645.1 Sinocyclocheilus grahami | reverse complement strand
ATGCGTCCTGTTATTTTATCACTAACAGACAACAAACTTTCAATTCTTATGCTTAAACATCTTCACATTTTGAACACTCAATATTTAGTACACTATTGTTTGTAGCTTTGTTAGAAAAATTTTAGCTTTACTACAAAACCCTACATTTTGAGTTTAATTTTGAAGTGGGAATGATTTGTTTTTAATTGTGCTTTATCTTTTTATTTTAACTATAGGCCTACCTCTACATTTTCAGTACATGAATAATTAATGAATAATTGAATAATTTCCATACATAAATGCTCTAGCAAATTATTTCGAATTCGACACCTATGAAATAACCTTATGGTGTAGCCTTGCACAACTCTAGTGGCTGTTACCTTTACTTTGG
>NW_015521135.1:2182-2409 GCF_001515645.1 Sinocyclocheilus grahami | reverse complement strand
ATTTGACATCTGATAGGAAACGTCCTATAGACGTATTGCAAATGAACACTCTAAAAAATAGGCTACGTCTTGCAGATGGAAATGCAGGCGTCAAATATACATCTCCTTGATGTACGTGTGCTATCAGGGTATGTGTGTGCCTTTGTAATGGAGAGAGAGTGGGAGAAAGAGAGTATGTGCTTTCCATACATACACTCTAAAAAATGCTGGGTTGTTTCAACCCAACT
>NW_015521135.1:0-345 GCF_001515645.1 Sinocyclocheilus grahami | reverse complement strand
ATTTTTATGTATTTATTTTTTTACCTTTATTCAATAAAAAGCGCTATATCATCATCATACGGAGCAGTCACAAGTCACATATTAAGTCTATTGAAACGGAAGCCATAGAAAGAACACATTTTGTTTTCAATTAACAACATACAATATAATACAATAATTTAAATAAGCTAATTCATGTCATTTATTCATTGAAATGCATTATATCAACATGAGGAATATGGTCACATAATAGTCATTACATAGACCTAACAGTCATTACAAGTCTAATTTCAGGTAAAACCTGAAAACCAAAGAAAGAAAACGTTGATATTTTTAGATAATAAACAATAGTACCTACCTTTTATT
>NW_015521134.1:1767-2409 GCF_001515645.1 Sinocyclocheilus grahami | reverse complement strand
CTCTCTCCTCCGCAGTGCACTGCTGGACAGCGCTGAGTGCGGAGTGCAGGACAGTGCAGGACAGTTAGCGCGCATCAGCGGGGGGCACACGCTTCCATACAGTCCTAAAGTCCCAAACGCCAGCCGCGCACGAGAGCAGCACCCACATGGAGCTAATATGAACTGTCTGAGGGCTGATCTTCACTTCTCGACTCAAACTTACAGAATTACAGTTTGAGAGGGAAGGGACATATCAGACATGGACACCTTGGTGTGGATCTGGATTTGTGCAGCGGTAAGTGTTCGCATTAGTTTAGCGCAAGTGCGCGCAGCGATCATCAGCCGCTGGATTTGGGTGAATATGTAGCTTAATTGACATCAGGTGAAGCGCTTCGGCTCGCGTGATGCTCCGGTTATGGCGATGCGGATCTGAGGAGCGCCGGCAGATTCGGCTGAACTTGTTTTCGGTCTGTGGTAGTGATGACTAATCTCGGCTGCCCGGTTTCTGGAGAACAGGTGTCAGCCTTCCGTAGTATTTTAGTCTTTTAAAATGAACCTACACGTTCAATATGTTTATTATATACCAATAAATAGGCTACAGTCAGTGCACAGAAATGTGCGCCCAACTGTAACCAAACTTTCACCTTAAGTTCCCGCAGTTAT
>NW_015521134.1:0-418 GCF_001515645.1 Sinocyclocheilus grahami | reverse complement strand
TGCATCTGTTTCTGAATGAGAACGAGAGAGGATGTGGATGAGGGGGGAGGAGGAGGAGGAGGAGGAGGGCAGAAAGAGGAGTTTTAAAGGGCAAAGACAGTATATGAGAGAGAGGCTAGGAAGGAAGATAAGATTAAAGGGCAAAGACAGTATATGAGAGAACAAGAGGTGATGTTTTAGGGGAAATGTGCAGGAAATCAGAGAGGTTTTCCCTTTTTGCTTTGACTGTGGGGAGTCTAGATGGTGACGACCTGACCGAATTGTATGTAATTGTTACAACTTATAACGTGCTATGGTTTCTATGAAAGGATGTTTGTGTGGGAGCGAGTTAGAGAGAATATGCTAATTCATTAATGAATGCAAGATGAAAAATGTGATGCGAGTTTAATTACCCTGTGTGTGTGTGTGTGTGTGTGTG
>NW_015521133.1:0-2409 GCF_001515645.1 Sinocyclocheilus grahami | reverse complement strand
ATAAATTATATATAAATAAATTGAATATAATTTAAACACAAATGTTATTTACTGCTCAGTCATTTAAAACTAATCGATTATTTAAAAGTAAACTTAAACTGCTGGTTTGGGTCAAAATGGTCCCTGCCCCAACACACACACAATTGATTGTTGATCATTCCTACAGCCATGTAAACATCCATTCTTATTTAAATGAATGCACTGAACTGATTGTGATATTTTATGTAAAAATGGTCTGAAGAGCAATTTACTCAACGTTTCGAATATCTCCAATTCACACCTTGCGATCGCGATTCAAGCCACTCCCACAGCAATTCACTACTAAAAGCCATGATGATCAATACGACCATTCTACATTAGAACAAACCAACAGAGACAACAGTGCGTATTACAAGAATGGAAAGTGGGTGCAGGAGTGATCCAGATCCACGAAGAAGGAAAAATAAAGATACTGAAGAGCCAGGTTGGTGTCCATTCTTGATATTCTCTAAACTTCTTACATCAAGTTAGCAAAGCTTAAGTGATCATAATAAAAGCAAAGATGTACCATAATAAATACACAATGTATGGAACTTGAGAATGGCAGAGATTTCATAAAAGCCTTCCACTTTATTTAATTTCATATTTGAATTCATTTTTAGACAATTGACAAATGATGTGCTCATTTTTTGATAACAGAACAAAAGTCTTCCAGTTGCTCACAGCCTGAAAACAACAAAACACGAGCCCAAAAAATGTTCCCCTGTCCTCAGTGTGGAAAGAGCTTTACACAAAAAGGAAACCTTAGGATTCACTTTAGGATTCACTCTGGAGAGAAGCCTTTCGAATGTCATCTGTGTGGCAAGAGTTTCTCAGATCCAAGAAATCTCAGAGATCACCGGCTCTCTCACTCTGGAGAAAGAGTGTTTGACTGTGATCAGTGCGGCAAAACATTTATGTTTGCAGCACACCTGAAGAGACACCTGAGAATCCATACAAATGATAAGCCATACTTGTGCTCCATTTGTGGACAGAGTTATTCACGCATGGACCATTTTAAAGAGCACCAGAAATTACATGCCAATGTGCGAGCACATGTGTGCTCTGAGTGTGGGAGTTCCTTTAATTTAGCCAGCCACTTGAAAGACCACCAAAAACTTCACACTGGAGAGAAACCTTACAAGTGTTCACACTGCGGAAAGAGTTTCTCGCAGTCAGGATCTATGAAAAAACACGAGAGAATTCATACAGGAGTGAAGCCATACATTTGCCCTTCATGTGGGAGAGCCTTCTGTCAGTCAAGCGCCCTGCTGACTCATATAAAAAAACATTGCCCAAAGTTGTCACAGTGAGAAAAATAAATAATGCAAAAAAAAAATAAATAATCCAGTTTCATTAAAGTGGATCGTACAATGAATGTAGTGATGAAGTTTGTGGAATCTTTTTTTTTTTGGCTAGCAAGAACACTCGTTCGGTATGATTGACATGAGCAACCCTGTTAATCTATGTATCACTGTTAAATAAAATACTATCTCGATCTGTTCGTGTTTTGCCATTTTGTTTTTTCTTCCAGGAATAATTATTTCTGTTGAGGTAGGGTAGGCCTTAAGTCTAGGATTTTAGGAGGGTGAAAATGTTTCTTTTAGCGGACCTAAGTGCTTGGAACACATAATCACTGTCCACAAAATGTATGATTAGCGACTGAATTGACTCATTACCATGGGCAGATCAATGAGAAACTGTTGGTACAATAAAGACTATGCTCTTTCTTTATGTAGTGGTATAGTGTCCTAAACAAAACAATAGTAGATTCCCTTATTCCCCCAACAGACTTAATTTCCCCCAAAACACCATAGTAAAAAAAGCAAAAAACAACGTGTAATGGAATGGAATAACAATGTATGATTTACAATTCAAAGTGCAACTAGGCTATATGCAGTGACTATTAAAATAACTTCAAAAACATCTTTATTATTTAGTTTATGCAACCGAAAGCAGCAGCAGATGGCATTAACTCATGGCAATGATGAGAATGAATCACGTGGACCACTAACAGACTTGGCGTTGGCGCCGCAGAGAAATCATTAAAACCTAGCGAGGAGATGAGAGACTTCTAGCATGAAGCCCATTTCATTTATGAATCAGCAGAGACCAAATGTGAATTCATCAGTTTAATCCTTGTCGCGGAGTATAATATAAGTCATATATGAATGAATGACGACCAGTAACTGCCTCGTAATTTAGAATAGAATTTAAATATCTTTATCCAAATGTTTTAGGTGTAAAGCATGTTTTGGTTTTCATTTTTATTTGTTTTGAATTTTTTATATTTATTAAAAGCAAATACATCGCTACTATAAAGCATTCAAGTTTATTCATGTGTTGTTGAGGATATATTTACTACATTTCCTAGTGTCAACTGAAAAAAAA
>NW_015521132.1:0-2409 GCF_001515645.1 Sinocyclocheilus grahami | reverse complement strand
AAAAAATACAAACTTTTGAGCAATATTGTAAATGTGATTGATTAAGGTTGAAACTAAACTCGATATTAAGTTATTAAATAGCCCGATATTAAGCTGAGGTGCTCATGTGGGCGATACGTGTTTTAGTTTGGCTCGTGTTACACTTTTCTCCCTGTCATTACTGTTGTTTTTAGGGTTGGAAATGTCAATAAGAACTTATTTCCTTATAAAAAATGTTGGACCTAAATTATTTGTTTTGCAGTGGTTCAATAAAAAAATATGACAAAAGAAATATGTATGCTAGTTGTTAGTTTCCAGTCTGAATTGAATGTGATGATTGAATAATAGAAAAAAGAAAAGACGAAATTGCCATCTTTGTGTTGTGTTGGCTTACATAAAGAATACCATTTTTACTAAAGATGTTTGTCATCGGATGCAGTAAATACTCTGACAGTATGCAAATTTGGACGCAATGAATAGAACACAAAGTCTAGTGTGACCTCATCTAAACTATTCTATTAACTACTAAAAATAATAGTGACAAAAAGGTCTAAAAAATTTAATTGCGAGGCAACAGAATGGATGCTGGTGTTGTGCAAGATTGTATCCCCCTTCCTTAATGCCTCAAAAACACAGCATGGTAATAAAAAAATCAAAAGTAATCAAAAAGAACATTGCAGTACAGTAATCAAAAGAACATTGCCACACTAATAAGCTAAGCTGTTAGTATGCTAACTGATTCTTAAATGAAAACACAAAGAAAGCTTTGGTAGCATTTGGTAACATTTTGGCAATATTTGGCTAGCAAGCTAATATATCAGATTATCAACATTATATCAACAGAAGACAATGAAATCAAACAAGAATCATGAATTACCATCTCGGTCTAATGCATTTTTTTCACTCTTGTCCTCAGATCCTTGCAGTGATACTCTGAACAGCTTGAGTGTGGCCTGTCGGGTGAACCCAAAGACCTACAGGCAGTTTACCTTCGCCCAAGCCGATTCCTGCCCGCCCGACAGTACGCCCATCTGTGCCAGCGACGGCCACACTTACGATAGCGAGTGTCAGATGGAGCGGACAGCCCTGCAGAACAACCTGGAGCTCAAGAAGGTTTCTTCAGGCAGCTGCAAGGAGAAAGGTGAGTTCCTCTTAGAGCCGAGTTGTCATAGACTCCCAGGAGCTCATGCTAGTGTCTGATAAAGGAGCCCTACGGCCGCATTTGATTTATTTTGTCATGGCTGCGGTGAGAAGGATCTGGACAAATTAAGTCAGGTTAGCAGTACTGTCATGCCTACACGATACCAATCTCCACAAATCCAATTTGCCTGTCGGGCTCTGGCAGGTGTATTGTGGCAAGACTGTATCTTCACGGGTGATGAAAAGATCGTCCCTGCTTCGCTCTGAAGCCCTGTGGCAAAGCGCAGAGAGAGTGTGTGTTCAGCTGTGATAGTGCACGAATGGTGGCTTAGTGTGTATGTGTGTGTGCCTGTGTCTGAACTGTGTTTGTGCCGTGAGCGATAGTGGTGTTATTTGTGGGCCACTGTTGTCCCAATACAGAGCAACTGTTTCTGTGCTGGTGTAACTCGAGAAACAATAGCATTTGTCTCAGATGTGTCTTACTTTGTTAGATACATGTCTAGCATGTTAACATGTGTTTGGGATTTGCTCAGTCAATATGTGAATCAAAATGTATCCCTCACATCATTAGTCTTAATACTTGTTATTTGCTATTATTGCCATAATTTTTATTTTAAAAAATTTAGCTACATTAAAGGGATAGATGACCCAAAAATGAACATTCTCTCGTTAAGTACTCACCCTCATGTTGTTCCAAACCTGTAAGCTTCATTCATCTTCGGAACACAAATTAAGATATTTTGATTAAATCTGAGAGCTTTCTGACCCTCCATAGACAGCAACAGAACTACCAAGTTCAAGGCCCAGAAAGGTAGTAAGTGTAGCAGATGTCAAACAGTACCCTCGGAACAGAAGCACGACCACTTCTTTTGATACAATTATGCTGTGTCACTGAATAAGACTGCACCATATGGTAATTAACAATGTAAGTCTAACGTAATACTACTCGTTTAGACTGTTACTCAACTGAATTCACACAAAACAAATTATTTAACCATTAAGTGTACAAACATACCTTTAAAGAAGAGTAGAATGAGGCAAAATTAGTACAAACACACCGATAGGCCTACTCTCTCACTCCTGCATGGAAAAACGCACGTGAGGATGAAGTGCTAAAACATCTCACGATTAAAAGCGTCACTTTCAAAGAGAATTCACCAATTACACAGATACACGTCATAAAATACATATTAACAATGTTAACACAATATACACCGTGATAAAGTCACAAAAAAGAGCAAATGGGACATATATATATATATACAGTGGGTACGGAAAGTATTCAGACCC
>NW_015521131.1:2201-2409 GCF_001515645.1 Sinocyclocheilus grahami | reverse complement strand
AAATAATGATCTTTAAAATAGCATCATATGACCCCTTTAATAGCTGAAAGAATGTTTCCCTCTTTTGTCTTTCACAGTTTTGTTAACAACACTAACTTGCATATTTGAATATGTACTTGCGAATGCATCAGTGACAAAAAGCAACCCATTCTCATCAGTCTGTGTATAAATAACACGACTTTACACTTTCTAATTGCGTGTAATGCAT
>NW_015521131.1:0-652 GCF_001515645.1 Sinocyclocheilus grahami | reverse complement strand
ATTATAATTTGTTTGCAACATTGTATAACATACATATTAGAATATTTAATGATTCTTCTTTTGTCTTTTTTATCTCAGTCAGCATACCTGTGGTTTGTGCAGGTGTTCTGGTGCTGCTGGTGTTCGGGGTTCTTGTGGCGTTAGCGTCTCTCTGCAGGAAAAGATCAGATTTAAAGTCCAGATGTAAGACCACACACACCAAATAATGAGTTGATAGTTTCATGAAAGACTATCCAATATTACAAATAATAATAATAAGTGATCAAAAAAAGCCCCATTGCGTCAGTTTTAAAAATCAAATAGAGAACATGTGTGACTGATGGATATTTAGCAATGAGATGAGATCATGCCTTATTTTCTTTAAATCACTATTGGAGTTTAAGTCACTGTGACTGGCTTCTACAGTATCATCATGTTTATGGCCATTTTCAGGTCTGAAACCACCTGTCCCTGAAAATCCAGTTCAAGATTCACCAGATCTCAACTGGGTATGAAAACATCTGCACTTTATACATAATTTTACCCTAAAGTATCAGCATATTTGATTTCAAACTGTATGAACTGATCAACATTATATACATGAATACATTTGCTTTGTTGTAGTAAATGTTGTTTAATATGATTATGGCAAACATGTTGGATGTACACTGAA
>NW_015521130.1:2039-2410 GCF_001515645.1 Sinocyclocheilus grahami | reverse complement strand
TTTTTTTTTACAGCTGATTTTATGCCAAATATTGTACATCCATATTTTTTGTCACTTTAAAATTAACCATGTTCAGTTCTTTCATGACTACTAGCGACTAGATGCATAAATGTGCAATCTTGGTATCTTTGACAAAGTAAATGTGAATTAAGCATGAAAAGCCTCACAGAGACCTTAAATGGAGTCCAGAGGGATTTATCCACGTTGACGTGTTCGTTTGTGTTATACATGCGTCTGTATGTGTACACATGTAGCTGAAAGCCGACACACAGATCCATGTGTGGAAAGAAAGGCCGCAGTACCAGGATGAGATGGCGAAGGTAACAGCGGCTGGTTTCAATGCTCTGCTCTCCACACCCTGGTACCTCAAC
>NW_015521130.1:0-409 GCF_001515645.1 Sinocyclocheilus grahami | reverse complement strand
ATTTCCCAAGGCTAGGTATGTCGTAAGGGTTTTATAAATGAAATAAATTTTAAAAACATTTATGAATGCATTGTTCTTGTAAAATTATTGGTATATTTTATATACATGTACACAAAAACACCAGTAAGTGTTTTTTTTTCTTCCTTACACTCTTCTCTCCATCAGAGAGAAAAAAAAAATCCAATTAGGTCTCTGGATGTGGGCTGAGCAGGAGATGTCCGCATGTAGGCTAGTCTCCAAGATTTTATCTTCTGGATCAAATGTGAACAGCCAATCACAGCAATCAAAATTTGTGTCTGTATAAATGTTCAGGGTTGCGTTTTCCAAAAAGCATCATAAGCTTAAGTTGATTGTAGCTCCACTGGTTTCAATGGGTCTACGGTGTACTTAAGCTTTCGATGCTTTTGGG
>NW_015521129.1:867-2411 GCF_001515645.1 Sinocyclocheilus grahami | reverse complement strand
TGTGCTTACAATGGAAATCTTTTGGGCAATTATCATATAGTGTGCAACAGATGCTGTCGATAGAGCTCAACTTGTATTTAAGCTGAAATATTCTCTTAACCTGCTATTTTGGGGGCAATTAGAGATGTACAATATACCAGTACTGTTTTGGATATCAGCTGTCATTAGAGCACAATATTGTAAATATGACATTACGGGCTAATTTTGGATACTTAATTTTACACATTCATTTCCTCTATTTTTAAATATCAAAATCAATCTATTTTTCATACTGTACATTATAATGTTGTTATGCCTATAGATTCATATAGCATTTAAACATTTTATTGTATTATTTTATTATGTTATTATTTTTTAGATGAAATAATTTGGAATTATGTAGAATTTTAATGACCCATTTAAAAAGATTTTTTAAATTAATACATTTATTTAGCAATAATGGATTAAATTGTTCAAAAGTGGCAGAAAAATATAATTGATCATGGATTAAACAAAAAATTGAGCAGCACAGCTGTTTGCAATGTTAATAATAATAGGAAATGTTTCTTAAGCATCAAATCAGAATATTAGAATCATTTCTGAACTGTAACTCTGGAGTAATGGCTTCTGAAAATCAGCTTTGCCATCACAGGAATAAATTACATTTTAAAGTTGAATAAAATAAAATAATAAAAAAATCTTTTTAAGTAATTTAGTTTAATTTAACTGTATTTTTGATCAAATAGATGCAGGCTTGGTGAACATGAGACCTCTTTCAAAAACATTAAAAAAATCTTGCTGACCCAAAACTCTTAAACAGTAGTATGTATCCGAGATGCTGTCCAACCTCAGTGTTTGTTATTGGTTGCCTACTCATAGCTTCCTCTTTCTCTGTACTCTGCAGTCAGGTCTGATCCGGTTTTCCGGCGAGGAACTTCTCATCACTCCGCTACCGCAGCATTTGGCTTTACAACACAACTACAGTGCCCCCTCTGGACATCACCCACATGTCATCTACAAGCGATCAGCTGAGCGCAGAGTGCCCGCTGATAAGACTGACTGGTCCAGCAGCGTTAAATCAAACAACCCCTACGAGAGCCACCACCGTCATCACCACCACCTCCGCCATCACCATGAGTACCAGCCCGGAAAGCTCCAGAGACAACACTTCTGCGGACGCCGCAAGCAATGTATGTAAGGGAATTTCCTTTTAGCTATTTGTAGATTCAAAGTTCATTACACGTTATATACTTGTAAAATATGTCAGAGTGAGTATAACAGTAAAGCCCTCTGAGATATTTATACTGATTCCAAAAAGCAAAACTACTGTGCCATTATTATCTGTTGTACTGAAAGAAATTGAATGAAAGTTTGGAAACAGCATGTGAAGTTAATGACTGTGTATTTCCTGGTCTGTCATCGCCTCTCTGGCGCTTTTATCAGGGAGCTAGCTTGGAAAAAGGAAAAACAGTTATTTGAGGCAATTTCCAGTTTTTCTCACCCTTTTTCATGAGTTTCCGTACTTTTATCTCTCCACCTCATCCTAACTACAGATACTCCCAAGC
>NW_015521129.1:0-738 GCF_001515645.1 Sinocyclocheilus grahami | reverse complement strand
TACTTTTATCTCTCCACCTCATCCTAACTACAGATACTCCCAAGCCTCCTACAGAGGATCATTTTGTCATGCCTGATGAGTTCGAGCAGCAAAGCCGGGTGAAGCGCTCAGAGATTACATCAAGCAAAGAGGGTGGCCTGAATGTGGAAACTCTGGTGGTGGCAGACAGGAAGATGCTGGAGAAACATGGCAGAGACAACGTCACTACCTATGTCCTTACTGTCATGAACATGGTGAGCAGAGCTATCAGCAGCATTGTTGAGGAGAAGACACCTTGTTGCAGCATATGACTGTTTACTTCTACCTTTACTTCTACCTATAGTAATGTGCAAAGTGTTTTTTTTGCTAAACAGGTCTCCAGTCTATTCAAAGATGGAACTATTGGAAATGATATCAACATTGTTGTGGTCAGCCTCCTTCTACTTGAGAAAGATCCGGTAAGATACATACAAACAAAAATATACACATTCTTTCATATATTCTGTATATCTAAGGGTGTACTTACACTAGGCGTTTTGAACCGTGCTTGAGCACGTTTGACTCCCAAAGCCCGGTTCCTTTGACTAGTGTGAGCGCTCCATATGGTTCATTTAACTGTCCCTGGCTCACTTGGAATAGGTGGGCCAGAGCACAGTTCAGTTGGGCTTGGTCACGGTACGCATGTATTGTAATCGCTAACCACGCCGGAGCACAGAACAGCTACTATTTTGTGTGTGCTACTGTCATCATTACGACCGC
>NW_015521128.1:21889-22113 GCF_001515645.1 Sinocyclocheilus grahami | reverse complement strand
GCATTTTGGTGTTTCTACCTTTGCTCATATTGCAGTCTACAGTAGTTACTCGTTCAAAATGGTGCTGTTTACTTTACTCGGAGTAATTGCTTTAATTCAGAGGGAAAGGACAAAAGTCAGCAGCGCCCACTCACAGAGTGATGAACCTGTGAGGAGTCCTGATGGTAAATCAGCTCTCATGTTATGAGAATATAGTGTTTCCTAGTGTTTACTGCAGTCTGCAC
>NW_015521128.1:19702-20305 GCF_001515645.1 Sinocyclocheilus grahami | reverse complement strand
CCCCTCTCATCAAGTTGTCTCCTAAGAAGACGTGGGAGGGCTTTATCGGTGGTTTCTTCTCCACTATTGCATTTGGAATAATACTGTCCTACGTGATGGCAGGTTACCCCTACTTTGTGTGTCCGGTGGAGTTTAATGATCACTCCAGCAGTTTCGTGATGGACTGTGAGCCGTCTGAACTCTTCCAGCTTCAGGATTACGGCCTGCCGTCGGTACTCCAGTCTATTACAGGCCGGACCACAGTGACGCTGTACCCATTCCAGATCCACAGCGTCGCTCTGTCCAGCTTTGCCTCCATCATGGGACCATTTGGTGGCTTTTTCGCCAGTGGCTTCAAAAGGGCCTTCCGAATTAAGGACTTCGCTAACACCATTCCAGGACATGGTGGTTTCATGGACCGCTTTGACTGCTAGTATCTCATGGCCACGTTTGTAAATGTTTACATTGGCAGCTTTATCAGAGAGCCAAAACCCTGTAAAATTATCCAGCAGATTCTTGCTCTCAGACCAGATCAACAACTCCAGATATTTAACTCGATCAAAGCCCATCTGATGGAGAGAGGCCTGCTCCCTCCCCTGGAAGAGGCGGCCTATCTTCCAGAGG
>NW_015521128.1:0-256 GCF_001515645.1 Sinocyclocheilus grahami | reverse complement strand
GGTGCAGAGGGAGGAGCCTGTACGCTTGCTCAGCCAATACCATCGCTTCATTTCCTTTGTCCTGTACCTCGCCGGGTTCTGCATGTTTGTTCTGAGTCTGGTGAAGAGACACTATCGCCTGCAGTTCTACATGTTCGGCTGGACTCATGTGACTCTTATGATTCTGGCGACTCAGTCCCACTTAATCATTCGTAACCTCTTTGAGGGCATGATCTGGTTTATAGTGCCCATCTCCTGCGTTATTTGTAACGACATT
>NW_015521127.1:0-2411 GCF_001515645.1 Sinocyclocheilus grahami | reverse complement strand
AGATCTAAAGGTCCCTGGTTCGATCCCGGGTTTCGGCATTTTGACTCATCATTGTCGTGAACAAGTCCTATTCTTGTCCTATAAACATAATTTTTTTTTTTATTATTTCATCATTATTATACAAATTCTTTTTTTGTTTGTTTAATGCTAAACACAAGAGAAAAAATTATCACCACAATGCCACACAAAGTAATTCTGTGAATTTGCTAATGGGTATGTAGTAAAATAAAATGTTCCAATATTTAACACCAAAGAAAATGGAGCCATCAAATTATTTACATTTTTTTTTCTTTAAACAAGAAAGACAGGATTAGAAAAATATATAGTCTTACAAAGAACAGATTAGGCTCACTTTATTGTCTCTTTGTGTGTGTGTGTGTTTTGAAATGTGATAAAACAGCCAGGTGACAGTGATATAAGGGGTGGAACATTTAATAAAATCTCAGATATAATCATTTGATAACAGCATACAACATAAACGTAAGAAAGGCACCTGAGCAGAGAGAACCGATATAGTGCAATAGTGTCATAAAAACACACAGGTAATTATGAAGCAGCCCTGCTGGAGCAGTACTGTGAGCATTTAATCAATTTTCATTTCTGTAATCAATATGACACATTACACTTATGGCATTTTCTTCCAGGAATGACACTGTATTATTATAAAATTACATTCAAAATATATTATCTCCACATAACTCCCAAGTATTGTATACAGTATTTCAGTACTTTTTTTCACATCCCTTCTATTTTTTTACTGGTCTAGCTTCTTTTCGACTTTCCTTTAAGTGCTGCTTTATCAAACATGGATTGACAGGCAGATAGCTGACACCATGAGTCCGCTATAAGAATGAAAGGAATGACAATCCACAAGATATTCATAAACACAAAGTAGAACCAGAAATAGATGGGGTGACCATATTCGCTGTGAATATATCCATCTCTGTGCTCAGTGAAGAAGTAGAGGACTGCACCATACAGCTGACCTGTAAGTAATGGTGGATGTTGAACTTAATTGTGCCTTATAACATACACTGTGCTTCTCTAATTAAAATGACAATGTAGATACTGTACAAACACATATCTTACCTAGAGACACAATGAGTTGCAGGACAAATCTGTAAGAATGATTATACAGGAAGGCCACAACAACCCATATACTGAAGGGACCCCACAGGCACGCGGTCACTGTCTCCATGCTAACGGTGAAATTATCCGCTCTAGAGAAAAGATTCCATAAAAGGAGGTTAGATACAATGCATAGACTCGTTTTTTAATGCACAAACACATGCAAGCACATGTATAACTTACATTGCATATCTGCTGTCTCCTTTGGAATATTCTTTCCCTATACAGGAAAACAAGCATTTTTGGTATTCAAGGGACATTAACAGAATATTTTCAAACTATTATAGTCAAATAGACTTTGAGCCTCACTCACACAGTTGAGAAAGGAAACTCTGGTCTTCGGGAATGATGGTGTAGTATAGAGAGAACCATCCCTCAATGACCCCATGGATGAAGCCACACACAGTGAACCAGCACAGAGTTAACCTCCTCCCTCCACTAAGCCTGCTTCCAGACACCTTACGGCCAGTCAGTGACCAGGTGGCGAGCAGCAGTATCCCGGACACAGAGAACAGGAATATGAGAATCTCTGACATTGAACGGTCATTAGCCACATAGTTGGGAATGGACAGGTTGCGTGGCCAATAGGGATGATTTATAGTGTCTGCTTCCTTCATCATCTGTAAACATTAATGAAAGATATGATTGAGACCAAATGTATACATAGTAGCATTAGAATAATTTTAAATCTGGAGTTACAGATCTTTTATCTTGCACTAGATAACGTGGAAATAACACTACATGGAAATGACTTTATACGTCTTTACTTACTCTGTGATGAGTTGTGAAATATCCTAGAAATGTGATTATTTCCCGCGTTGCTCTTTATGTTGCATATAACTGTTCTTGGAGGTGGAGAGCGCGGCAATGAAGTGCTAAAATCTGCTCTTTGAAACTACATTATCAAATTGCAGAAACATCGCGCCACCGAGTCACATCCTATTATACGCCCACGGGATTCACACTGCCCAATCACCAATAGGCTTTGTGGGAAGACCAACCCATCGTGAAATGTACTCGGCTCACAGTTGGATGATCTCCTCGGAACATGCATGTCGTCACGTGTGATTGCGAAGCGTGTATATGCTGGTGGAAAACATGACGCATTTGGTAAATTAATAACTTTTGTCTGGTAAATTGCCTTTAGAGTAGGTAAAAGAAGTGATGCATAAAATAAACTGAAGCGTCTACGTTAAAAACTAAAATGCACACTCCTAAGCCGTGATAGGGACACATCCCTGCCGTGACCCGGATTCGAACCGGGGTTGCTGCGGCCACAACGC
>NW_015521126.1:1284-2411 GCF_001515645.1 Sinocyclocheilus grahami | reverse complement strand
ACAAATCAGGCTTCAGTATTCAGAGTAAACAGGAGTTTCCCCAATGGGAGAGACTGCTCGAAAGGGAACTTAGTCTTCTAGTCTGCTTTTACTGCTGTCGTGCACTTGCAAAACTATTCTAACTCAAAGTTAAAAAAAGAGTTGTCAGAAGCTTAATGGTGGTATAGGCATGATCTAGTCGTCACTGCAGCACTCCACATAGTTTTTTTTGTCACATTATTAGATTATCATGTTGTTAGCATCATGCTAATTTACATGCACGTAATCTAAAACTATTAAGAGCATTTCAGATGTTACTTTTGAGGGTCTATTTCATTTTAGGATATGGAAGCACACAGTTAAGCAGATCACTAGTTAAGAAAAACATTACTAGAGATGCATGATAGAAACTACAAGTGAGGTACAATGTTAAACACAATATAAACTGGATTAATTTTAGAATCATATGACCGTTATCTGTTTTTCTCTCTCCATTTATTTATTCTTTTATCACAGATTAAACAAGTGTACAGCCTGATGTCCTTGGCCATAATTGGCCCCATTTGTACCATGATGCTAAGTGGTGGGACTAGCGCCAAAATGTCTGGGTGCCTTTCACGCTCTGAGTAGCATCTAGATTTGAACCACTTTTGTGTTTTAAGCCACCCCCTGATGAGACATTTTTTATTTATTTATTTTATTATTATTACTTTTTGTCCTTTTTTCCCTGCATGAAATTTGGCTATGGTTTGATGGGGAAAGTCTTTAATTGTCTTTTTGCTTCAATCTGAGCACCTGCTGTTGTTTGCAGGATAAATAAATGAATAATTATTCATTATTTTTTGCATATTATTAATGCTGTCTTCATAGACATTAAAATATTTTTATCCCCATCCACAACAAAAGAAAGATAGGGAGCCACAAAAAAGCCTGAATCTGGCAAATCAAATCCAGACAGGGGACATAATAGGCATAAAATTAGGTCATTCTGACTCAAATGTCAACGTGTTTGTGGCACACAAGACATACCACCATCTGCTTTCATGTTTGTCACATAGTTTATTCATAATTATTGTGACATACTGATGACCCTCAAGGTTGTAGGGTGTTTTGATGTTGTTTTTCTTGGTCCCTAGTGTTGTTTTTTT
>NW_015521126.1:0-566 GCF_001515645.1 Sinocyclocheilus grahami | reverse complement strand
TATATCACGCACCAAGTCCAAAAACAGATATTCTTCTTTCTTCTCTCCAGACACCAAGAACACTACAAAATAGTGCTGTTGCATTTGATTATTTTTCTGTTCAGTCTGTCCTCTTTCATACTCTTGTTTCTCTCCTCTGTTGTCTGCCCATCATGCTCGCTCTATAATACTCCCTGCCTATCCACTGCCTTTTAATACATACTGCATGGCCTTCTCCCACCTGAATGTTCTGCAGTTCAGATCATCATTTGCCAGCCTCTGTGACTCCATGTTTATAAGAGTTCTTCCTTGTTAGAACCTTGCTAATGGTTTTGATTGTCCCCCAAGATGCATTTATAATTACCATAATTATGGCACAATTTAATTTACTTCTTGTCTATTAGGCACTGTATTCTGATACACAAGGCCAGGACTGATTTTTTTCAGCTTATAATATGTCTGGCACTTGTTTACTAGCTTTGCTAACTGAATAAGCCATGGCTATATATAAAGAGCTTAAATGGAGTGTTTCAAGGACAGTCTAAATAACACATTCTTGCTGAAAATGAGTTTAGATGAACTTATAA
>NW_015521125.1:1785-2412 GCF_001515645.1 Sinocyclocheilus grahami | reverse complement strand
CAGCCTGTGGCAGGGTCATCTGCCCCCTCCCATCTCTCTAGCCACTACGTGCCAGAATAGTTTGAGGAGAAATGGTCCACTGATTTTTCTCCATTCCGGCATATGTATCAGTTTTTCAGCTGCCAGCTGCAAGCAGAGAGCCTGCCCTTCCGTCCGGCGGAGATAGACTTTAGCCAACTGGCCTCTCTCTGCCACTCCGAGATCTTTTGACTCTCCACTTGACACTCTTCAAGTGAGCTCAACTTTGTCAAAACTAAAGTGCTAAAAAGTGTCTATGCAACATGCATGCATATTTATAGGGGAGTCCAGGGCTGGTTGTCACACTTTTTAATTGTGCAAATATTTTTCAGAGTTGTTTTATTTTTGATAATAATAATAATACATTTGTGTATAGTCACATCTTAAAGTTACTAATAATATTTTAAAGTGAATACTAATAATAATTATTAGTAATTTATAAATTTATAGATTTTAATGAACATATTTAAATGAAAAAAGTTAAATTGTTCAGTGAACTATAATATAACAATTTATTATATTATATAATTTATTATACATAATTATATAATTGAACTTTTTGAAATTTGAAAATCTAAAAAAATCACTTTTATATATTATGTAGGTATG
>NW_015521125.1:0-478 GCF_001515645.1 Sinocyclocheilus grahami | reverse complement strand
CTGTATTGTGGCATTTCTTATCTGAACTAAGCCAAGAAACACTGTTGATGGATGAATGTTTGCCATAGATTTGTTGGAGGGTGGATGACTCAGGGGGCAGTGTTAGAAGAACCATTAGCCTACATGTTGGGGATTTATTTTCTGTTGTCGTCGGTCAGATAAATGATTGTGCATCTCAAGTGATGAGTGGAGTGTGTTTTAGAGCAGTGGCGCATCACTTGTGAAGAAATGTCAATCACCCCACTTCATTAGTTTGTCACATTAAGCCAGACTGATGGCGATGGGCGTTTCTTCATGTGCGAGCGAGTAAATTTGCATGAGTGAGGGAAAATGACTGCTTTCAAATGGCATGTTTGTCATCTTGCTGTCATCACTGGACACACTTTTGATACAAGTGCTTCCTTGAACACAGCACTCTTCACTACAACATGATGAAAAATACCTTTCAAATCCTATGATGAATTAGGATGTTTTTTTT
>NW_015521124.1:21656-21868 GCF_001515645.1 Sinocyclocheilus grahami | reverse complement strand
TCTGTGTGTATTCAGGTTTAAGTCACCACCAGGATATATAAACCTATACACACACACACACAAGAATAAGGGGGTAACCCTTACCTGGTATTATTTACCTGGTGGGATTATTATTCAAATTAACATTCAAAGTGATAAAATCGAACTGGTAAAATTAGAGACTTAACCTCTATGGAACTGAAACATAATAGGAATGGTTAATATTTCCAGAT
>NW_015521124.1:1716-2413 GCF_001515645.1 Sinocyclocheilus grahami | reverse complement strand
TTTTTACAGCAATTCGTTACAGTGTGGTCAGTTAGAAAAGGTATAGAATACCGAGTCAGAACAGTCTGAATGTCTGACCTGAGTTTGGTGGTTATGACTAGTCAAAAAAACATTGTAGAAATCTTTAATGACTAGACAAAATTATGCTGTAGATATCTTAATGCCAATTACAATGAGTCAAAAATTGCAGAAAACATCTGGATTTCGTATTTTCATTAGACAAACTAAATTATGACTAGTAGATCAAGGTGTAAATGCTAAAGCAGCTTGCCATACCCCTGTGGGATTTAAATAGTAAATGGAGGGCAATATAGTGTAACTCTTCTTTGAGGTGTTACTAATGACCCTGCTCAAAATCACAACATAAAGAGGACGAGGACCCTCAACAAAACTGATTTCAATAATGATAATTAATTTATTTAAAGTCAAACAAAACAAGTCTAGAGAAAACAACACAAGAACAAATCAATAAATGGTTGGAAATTGGATTTTCAAAAAAGCTGTGGAGATGTGGAAACAAGATGGGAACAAAAACCCCTAGATCCTTCTCTTCAAGCAAAGAAACAAAAATGCAAGTGAGACAAAATCCAGGAGGGGTGCCACAGGTGCTGCCCATTCTCAGCAGTCCCGCCTACCAAGGAGTCATACTGTGGAATTCTCACAACACACACACACACACACACACACACACACACAC
>NW_015521124.1:535-859 GCF_001515645.1 Sinocyclocheilus grahami | reverse complement strand
CTGTTCTTCCGATTTAATTTAAGACATATAATTCACTAGAATTTACGAAGAATCTCTCATTTTCTCTTCAAATCCTCACGTCTCTTTGCAGGTTTGTTTGTTTTCACAGGTAAATGCAATTTATTATCTTTCAAAATGACGGAAATAACTTTGAAATAGTATCACGCAATGAAGTTAATGAACATTTTTGATTAAAGGGGTCATATGATGCGATTTCAATTTTTCCTTTCTCTTTGGACTGTTACAAGCTCTTGGTGCATAAAGAAGATCTGTAAAGTTGCAAAGACTAAAGTCTCAAATCCAAAGAGATATTCTTTATAAAAG
>NW_015521124.1:0-338 GCF_001515645.1 Sinocyclocheilus grahami | reverse complement strand
GAAACTACTTTGTTTGGTCTTCCAAAAGAGGACAATATCTGCTTCATCATGCCTGGAGCTGATCTGTGCTGGTTACTGAGGAAATACTACAACTTTGCGCTGTCGATCGCCGGATCGGCTTACACCGTGGAAGAAGCGGAGTCCAGCCCGGAGTCGTCACATGTCCTTCCGGACGCTCCTTTGTCGAAATCGCTGGCCGCGCCATTCTCAAGCCCGCACCTCACTCTAACCCTCCCGCCGTTCCTCACTTTATCCCCCGGCCTCGGCTCATTGTAGGCCGCGGTGTATGATGCTGTTTCATTGTGAAAGAGAAACTACTTTGTTTGGCCTTCCAAAAA
>NW_015521123.1:0-2413 GCF_001515645.1 Sinocyclocheilus grahami | reverse complement strand
AGAGCAAGGGCTAGCTGTAAGTTTTAAATCAAACGTGTAATTAGCAGTGGTTTTATAGGCTGTATAGGTTTTAAACACCTAGTTCAAAACCCTCTTAAATAATTCTTTATTATGTCTAAGGTAAAATTGTATTATGCACTATTAAAAATGTCAATATTATCATCTTCATAACTGTTTAATATTAGCCTACTGTATAATGAAAGAAATTTCGTACAGAAAGACTGAACTGTTTTCTTAAATCAAGGGCAGGCTAGTTGACCCGTTTTATAAAGTTTTATGCATTAGCCTATACACTTCTTTTTATTTATGAAAAATGGAAAAAGTAACACAAATCATGAAAAACTTTTTTTTTTTAAATAAAAATGATATGTAATTAATATAAATATATTTTCTAAAAACAACATCAAGCTCTTTTTCATGTGTCTTCACAGTTTTTTTTCAAGGGATATCAGTGGTGACCAGAGAGTGGCAGTGTGCAGCTTTCATTTTTTGCTCTGATACCGTTTTCATTGACTTTGGTCATTATGTTCTGTGTTATTTATTACACAGTGTTTGTGAATTAAATGCATTGAAGAAATTAATAATAGTGGCTGTATATTAATTCAATCGCAGATACGTTTTTTAACCTCACAAAAGACTAACAACATTTAGAATTCATGAATATATTCTTAGGCTTTTGGCTACTTTTCAGATCTTTCAGACCTCCAGAAGTTTAAGTTTCTAAAATATCTTTTACTATCAACCGAGAACAAAACACTTATTTAAAACACCTTAGGATATATACAATATGATATATGATTACATAAAGGCCCATGATATAAAATGTCATCTCTCATAATCACATTTGTATGGTGAAGTTTGTGGGATATCAGCGTTTAGAGTATATATAATATATATAATTTTTAAAACATGTTTATATACAACATTTATTGCACATAGATGCTTTAAATCTGTTGATGTCGCCCTCTTCTGGACGATAACATTAAAATAGAGCTCACTAACTGGAGATGTACATAGCTTGTATTTATTGTGAACAGAATATTTCATGACGATAATGGCTGTTGTCCAAACTCCTAGTTCCCTAATAGATTCTTTATAAAGTAAATTTACAATTTAAAATGATTTATAAATGTATGTCATAACATTCAACACTTGGTGCACGGTCATACACATCCTGAGCAAGTAATAGCGAGGAGAAAATACATAACCGTCTCACATATTTCACAAATGAGTCGCACATGCTATGATATAGCAATCCTAAGGAACAGTCCACGGTCAGTGGGCGTGTCCTTTCGCATCCCGTGCCTCTGATTGGTTATTCCACACGGGCGTCAACGAAAGGGGCAGGTCCGAGCGTCTTGACTGACATATAGAGCGCTAGAGAGGATAAGTGTCTTGTTCGGTCTGCTTGGGATATTCATGGAGCTTTAAATTTCTCACCGGGACACAGGTCCACCCAGGGGGGTCAGTGAGGTAAGTCTTGAGAACTATGAATGATTTGGGATTGTAGATGCGGGTGTTTGTGTGAACAGGGCTCTACACGTGGCTGTCTATACAGCTGTCTCACACTGGGGACACTTTTGATTGGAGCGCTAACCAGCTAAATCCAGTTAGCCGTCTAATAATAAACAGCTGATTGCTGCTAGCGCTCCGCGGCTACACTGTTAAAGCTAACTGATGCAGCCAATTCAAGTTATGAATGAACGAACTGCGAAAACGAACCGGCCGAACGCGTAAGGTTAACTTTATAACATAGGAGAAAACGAGTCCGGTTTGTTAAAGCTGTACTAGCTCAGCGAGAGCCACGCGCCGCGCGTTTCCTTGAAGTTGAATGGGCCGCACGTGCGCTTGTGTTGCCATCATAAAAATGTAATGCGTAATGTTACGTACTGTCCAGCGTGACTGGAAACCTTTACAAATAGTAGGTTATATGAACTAGAACAGTATCTGAATAAGACGTGCCACTGCCAGGACAGTCATCTGTGAGCGAGTTGCCTGTAACAATAAGAGCAGGTCGCTGGCCTTTGTGGCGTTATAACTCATTTACACCACACAGTACAAGTGCAGATCTGAATTTCATCTATATTTGCGTCTACTTTAGTGAGGCCATTTATGTATATATCTAAATCTCAAATGGGCACCAGCAGCCAAGCATGTTTAGCCCTTTTAACTGTTTCTCAACCTACTGAATGACCATAGTTTAGTAGCAAATCAAGAGGGGAAAACACTGAATCATGCACAGCTGTGATTTGTTCATTGTCTCGACTCCTAATCATAATTACTTCTATTTTCCACCTTCAAGGAAACCATGTAGTTATGTTTTTGATTATCACGTTTAAGGGAGAGCAGAAACCAAAAAGCAATATTGATGTGTGTGTAGTATGTATGTGTATATATATATATATATATATAT
>NW_015521122.1:2174-2413 GCF_001515645.1 Sinocyclocheilus grahami | reverse complement strand
GTGTCACAGCATTGGCAATCTGGATATTGAGAGGCTCTTCTTCATTCTCCTCTACCTCCTGGCTACCCGCAGCACGTTTTGTACCAGGCTGTCCACCTTCTGCTTCCTCGTCTAGTTTCCTCTTCTTGAGGATGGGATCAGCTTTGGGCTTGGCTAGCCGTACACTCAGCACTTTACTCTTCCATTGCATGCCATGCACTGCCTTCATGGCCTTGTCCCTTTCCTCCTGGTTCTTAAAA
>NW_015521122.1:0-1387 GCF_001515645.1 Sinocyclocheilus grahami | reverse complement strand
GACTATTTTTAGGGCAATTAAATCCCAAACAAATTAGAAGCGAAGTTATTTCTGATATTCCTTAGATCGTCTGAACAAACCTGCAGTGTCAAATCTCCTTGTTTTTCACTATGAAACATTAAAAGGAGCTCTAAAAGCACTGTGCAGTTATGCATAAGTTACATGCAAGCTGCCATCTTAAGAAACACGTGTCAAAAGCAGCGTATTGTGGGAACACCGGTTAAGGCCTATTACTCTATTTAGTAAAATGTAATTGTAAGACTAATTGTTTTAAATCTAGTAATTAAATTTAGACCGCAAATAGTAATTAAATGCACTGCATTTAAACTTTTAATTTCATTTAATTCCAGCGCAGCGTTTAATTTTATGTAGTGCAAAAGAGCGGGGACTTTTATTTTGAAATGTAGCTCAACTGTCGAAAGTAAGTGCCGAGTCTTTATTCTGACCTGACGGACCAAGAAGTTTTGGCTGCTGGAAAGGTTCGTGTTCGGAAGAGAGAAAAAGCACGCATGACGAACAAGTGCGGTTAAATATTACACGAATGTCTGTGAAATTATCACCGGGGTGTTAACTCACAGATAGTACATTATTGAATGAGAGGCCAAGTACCTAAGACAGTAGCAATCTAGCTCGCTGCTATCTGGATCGAAGACAGCTCAAATTACAGAGGAAAGTCGCTTTTATAGGACTTCAACCGAACTTTAACCAGGGATGGACGAGCCAACAGTACTGGAGATTTGGATGTGATTAGAATAACGACTAAAGCGGGGTTTTCAGTGGTCAGATGTGGCTGCTGGGGCTGGAGACGGGAAACGTGTCACTGGTAAAGCGGCTGAGGCTGAAGTTAGCGCCTCAGCGGTGACATCCATCCATTCAGCCCGATCCGCCCCACAGGGGGAGTCCATCCAGCGTAGGATTGTATTTACCCTAAACTTCACTGCCCGGTGAATTTAACACTTCTTAAACCCCTCTGGTGTTTTGTCAAGATGGGTTCGTTGTTTCGGAGCGAGGAGATGTGTCTGGCCCAGCTCTTTCTGCACTCCGGGTCCGCTTACGACTGCATCAGTGAACTCGGCGAACTCGGGCTGGTGGAGTTCAGAGACGTAAGTCGGTGAATGTTTGGTTTGTGTATTTCTTGTTTGAAAAATTGACTTGGCTTGTGCTGTGCTGAGCTGACAGCCTCACACCCGTTGGCTATCGGTGTGACACAGATTTTGGCCCGTGCACCTGCCTCTATTGCCAAAAAATGCTGTCGAGCTATACTCAGCACACCAGGTTTTCATAGACCACCCATATAATGCCCTAAAGCAAGTGAACATGTCTTTTAACATGTCTGGAATAACGTAAGTGTTTGATTCACATCAACTGTTGGTGTTTTTCAAAAATG
>NW_015521121.1:1453-2413 GCF_001515645.1 Sinocyclocheilus grahami | reverse complement strand
TTTTGATAAGATCCTTTAATTACTTTAAATGATATAAATAACTGACATAAGAGGGCATATGTCATGACAAAAACTTTAGGCTATAAAAGGGAAAACCTATTAACTTAAGTTGTTTTCCTGTCTGCTATAAAAGTCACTTCAGTTTTGTTTTTGCATCGATTCAAACTGTTAAGAATAGAATCATAGTAAGTCATGTTAAAATCAGCCTAACCTAGGGCAACAGTAACTTAAAAAAAACTTTCAGAAGAAGGAAATCTTTGCCCACATGGAAGAAATCGCAAACTGTTCTGAGCTCCTAAAGGAAACCATCTGTCGTTAACTCATTAAAGTCCACAAATGGTAATAATCCAGAATGAGAAAGTGGCCAGTGTGGATATGAAGGTGGTTAAGAGGTTAAATTTCTTGACTAAAACAGGAAAGATTAGTGCTCATATTAGAGTCAGAGTTCCAGCATGGTGTGAATTATCCAAATGTGGTCTGGAGAAAGGACAGGACGCATGCTTATTTAGATCATATGTGTTCAGTATAAGACTATGTCCAATGAATGCAGTGGTGGTCGTCGTTGATCTGGGACTAAATAAACTACTTGGGAAGTGATAGCAGGAGTGGAAATGGGCAGTTTTGTTTGTATGTAGGGCTTTAAAAATGTAAACTATATGCTGCCATCTCCTGGTGTATGTAGGTTGTATTTTTGTTAACGTCATTGTGTGTACAGTATATGAATGTAAAATTACCTTTATATTTGCCAAAAGTTCTAGTTACATTTAAATGAAATATTGAGTTTAATACAAGTCAGAAGGTGACAGGGAAAATTTGGGAAATTATAACACTAAAATGGACTTCGATTATAAATACACTGTTTAAGAGCATACCACAAATAAATAAAATGTATCCTCATTTATATAGTTAAGCTGTAAGAAATAATGTGCATAATCTACTTGATCAGTCAGTAACACTTTT
>NW_015521121.1:0-454 GCF_001515645.1 Sinocyclocheilus grahami | reverse complement strand
TCTTATGATAAACAGATGCTTTGTTTGTTGGAAGTTTGCTGACCTATGGTAGATTTCAAAAATTCAACATTCAGCCTGGTGTTGAAATAAGGATGTTTCACAACCCATTAACATGGCCTAATTTCATTTTACTCTTACCATCATTGTTATGTCACAATGCAGATTTAAGTCGTTTTTATTACCTATAGGCAATTATTTGTCTATCTTTTTCCATTTGCAGTCATCTGTGCTTTTGGTAGAGTGCCTTGAGGGTTAATATTTTACATGTACTTGCTTATAAACACAAGTTGAAAGAAGAAAAGAAAAGCTGACTTTCTCTTTTTTTCTCTGCTTCTGCACCATTTGCTTCATAATTTCTGCAGCAAGTGGAAGGGATTGCTTATTAGACGCCTCCACTAATCAGACCCTAATGGACACAAGGACACTTTGCCAGCAAGCTGCAACTTCAGGGAAG
>NW_015521120.1:2072-2414 GCF_001515645.1 Sinocyclocheilus grahami | reverse complement strand
TTTTTTTTTATCCAAAATGTGTTATTTGAAGCTTAATATCTTAAGCGTCGCACTAAATTTTGAAGATCAGATGTGCAGCCCACACACTATGAAAATATGAATGTAAAACAGTGTTTAGCTTCTTGTCGTGTTACCATTGCACTGCATCTAGCCCTACTTGTCCCCTCACAGAGAAAAGCTTATGGGGAAGTGCCTGTCTGTTTATTTGACTCTTGCTATTGGTTGATGATCGGCTGTGATGTCATTATAGTGCTTCTTTATATTTGCACCACCAAGGATCTACAATGATATTGTGACAAATGTGGATGAAAAAAAATTAAAACTGTGAAGAAAATGAAATAT
>NW_015521120.1:0-211 GCF_001515645.1 Sinocyclocheilus grahami | reverse complement strand
TTGATCTGTACATATTTCTCTCCTGATTCAGACGAGATGACTTTTTCAACTGAAGAAAGCAACATTAATAGCCTAGAGATGACTCATATTTTAGCTGAAAGTTAAAAACTTCTTGATTCATTTGTTTCTTACAAACGTGCAGCTTTTCAGTTCACAAAGCATTAATTGATGGACTAGAGTGATGTGGATTACTTGTGGATTATTGTGATGT
>NW_015521119.1:1981-2414 GCF_001515645.1 Sinocyclocheilus grahami | reverse complement strand
CCAGCCGCCACTGCAATCAGAATCATGATTATAGCAATATATTATTTGCTCCATTATGGATTTAATCCCAACATCACGATTGTAGGCCTTATACTGAAGACCCAGACTCCTGCCAGTTGGACTCATCTGTTCTCTGGCCAGACTCTTCTCCTGCCACTGCTCCACCTGTTAGTAAAACAAAATATTCTTCTATAGGAACTCTAAACTAACATTCAATACCACTTGCGTGCATGTCTGTCATGCTGCATTATTAATGTGAATGTCTGAAACTATTCCAACCTGTATGCATTAGAAATAATTTCTAAACAGTAATACATAAAAGTTAGTATAATAATCTTTACATTTGTTAAGGTCACAATGAAGTAGAAACAGATATTTATTCTATATTGTGACAACAACACGAAGGAAAAAACTTTTATATAATATGCTGTAT
>NW_015521119.1:0-252 GCF_001515645.1 Sinocyclocheilus grahami | reverse complement strand
GCTTTCGTCCCAGCCAAAGTATGAACTAAAGAAGTGACATCTGTAATGCCACATTCATTTAGGCTAGAAAGAGAAAAACAGACAGAAAGGAACAGAGAGATCATCTCGCAAACAATTTAAGGTGAAAACATTAAAAAATAAAATGTGAATTCAGGTTCTTTACAAGATATTGAAATGATGAATCTTCATTTAATCTAAGTGATTTTAACATTTTGATTCTTGTATGTTCCTCACCTCAGTCTCTCCAGTTTA
>NW_015521118.1:0-442 GCF_001515645.1 Sinocyclocheilus grahami | reverse complement strand
GGGGAAACGGTCTTATGCTGTGGCTGCAGAAAAGCATCGTCCTTCTAACCCTCAAGGGGGCAAAAAGAGACGAGCAACCTAGGGTCAGGACTGTTTAACACAGGGGGACAGGAAGCAGCACCTGGGGTTTTCTGCTCCACCCCCCTCAGAGTTCAACACTTCTCCCGCCCCCGGGGAAACGGAGAAAGTTGTTAATGGTAAACGTTCCAAGTTCAGTTGTTTTAGGGGCCAGTTCAGCAGGTTCACTCACAGTTGTACAAGGGGCAGTGCCACAAGTTCATGGAGTACTCCCTGCAGTTATTCCCCTCCCTCCACCCACGGGGTTAATGTTGAGGGCAGAGGCGAATGTTTACATGAGCAAAGAAGGTGTAAAAATAAAAGTAACTCCCACGCATCCAGGCCAAGGGCGGGGAAGAATATAAAAACAACAATAAAAATTATG
>NW_015521117.1:0-2416 GCF_001515645.1 Sinocyclocheilus grahami | reverse complement strand
ATGGCAGCGATGAAGAGAACTGTGGTATATATATTTAGAAATAAAGCATATTATTATTATTATTATTATTTTTATTATACACACACACACACACACACACACACATATATATATATATATATATATATATATATATTAGTAAAAATTATTCACAGCTCACATAGATATATACTAGGCTTGTGCAAAGTGCTTTATAAACAAAGCTTAATAATAATATGATTCTGTATTAATAAAATGTATTTATACTCTATTTATATTCTACTGTTTTTAAACAGTTTATATATAAAATTCTCTCTCTAAGACATGTAAAAAGTGCCTTAAATTATTTTTTTTATGTGTTTGTTGTATTATGTTTTTGAAATGTAATTTATTGCTGTGATGGTAAAGCTGAAGTTTTAGCAGCCATTACGCGGCTCTTCGGTGTCACATGATCCTTCAGAAATCATTCAAATATTGTTACCAGTTTTGAAAACATTTTAATAGTTTTCTGCTTACTATATTTGCTCAACATGTAATATCTTTTTTAATTCTTTAAATAGACAGTTCATTAGTTCATTTGTTTGAAATAGATTTTTTGTAACCATGTAAAATCCAATTTAATTCATCCTTGCTGAATATGCAATAGTATTAATTTGGTAACACTTTACAATAAGGTTCATTAGTTAACATAAGTTAACATGAACTAAGAATGAACGATACTTCTACAGCATTTACTAATGCATTATTAAAATCACAAGTCGTGTTTGTTAACATTAGTTAATGCATGTGAGCTATTAAAGAACCCTTTAAAGTTGTCCAAATGAAGTTCTTGGCAATGCATATTACTAATCAAAAATTAAGTTTTGATATATTTATGATAGGACAATAGTTGGCCGAGATACAACTATTTGAATATCTGGAATCTGAGGGTGCAAAAAATATTGAGAAAATGTCCTTTAAAGTTGTCCAAATGAAGTTCTTGGCAATGCATATTACTATTCAAAAATTAAGTTGATATATTTACGGTAGGAAATTTACAAAATATCTTCATGGAACATGATATTTACTTAATATCCTAATGATTTTTGCCATAAAAGAAAAATCTATAATTTTGACCGATACAATTTTTTTTTTGGCTAGTGCTACAAATATACCCCAGTGACTTAAGACTGGTTTTGTGGTCCAGGGTCACATATGATCTAAACGTGTCTGCCCCTGTGAGGCGATCTCCATGTGAAATAAAACTGATCATTTCGTTATGTGTGAAACATTTTAGTATGTGACAATTTACTAATTACCCTTTTAAATGTCATAAAAAATAGCTTATTCTAGTAATCCAAATGAGTTGCTTCTCTCTTTGGTTATGCTATGATTTGCTGTAAATCACAGTTGTCTTCAAAACATACAAAACATGTATTATCTTTAAAAGTGTCATAATAGATTGAACTTTTCCACTCAAATATTCACTTTTCACCTCCAGATGTGGACCACTGTCTTGATTCAGATGTGTGTGATCATATTTGTGTCCGTACCAATGGATCTCTTGCGTGTGAATGTCAGGATGGGTATGTGCTGACCGCTGGGACTGGAGAGTGCAAGGCTACAGGTGAGAAGAGATTTTATTTTAGATTTTACTTTTGAGGAAGTCGTGGCCTAATGGTTAGAGAGTCGGACTCGTAACCCAAAGGTTGCGGGTTCGAGTCTCGTACCGGCAGGGATTGTAGGTGGGTGGAGTGAATGCACAGCGCTCTCTCCTACCTTCAATACCACGAATGAGATCCACTTGAGCAAGGCACCGAACCGTCAACTGCTCCCCGGGCACCGCAGCAAAAAATGGCTGCCCACTGCTCCGGGTGTGTGTTCACGGTGTGCGTGTTCACTGCTGTGTGTGTGCACTTTGGATGGGATAAATGCAGAGCACTAATTCCGAGTATGGGTCAATTCCGAGTAATTACGAATTCCGACAATTTACTAATTACACTTTTAAAGGCCATGAAAATATGGCCAAGCATGCTTGGCCACATGTCACTTTCACTTTGTATGTGTGTATTTGGGTCAGTGCCAATGTAATATTATTATTTTACTATTACATTTATTATTATATTTTGAAATCGCATTTTTATTTTAGTTTAGTTTAGTGCGGTCAACGATTAATCGCGATTAATCGCATCCAAAATAAAAGTTTTTGTTTGCATAACATATGTGAGTGCACTGTTTATATTTATTATGTATACTGTATATAAATACACACACATGCATGTATATATTTAAGAAAAATGTATTATGTTTATATATTAAGTATATATATAATATAAATTATATGAATATAAATATATACATGTAAATGCATGTAAATATTTTCAAACTTTATAGTGCATGTGTGTGTATTTATACTTTTATTTTGGATGCGATTAATTGCGATTAATCATTTGACAGC
>NW_015521116.1:1946-2416 GCF_001515645.1 Sinocyclocheilus grahami | reverse complement strand
GTCTGTCAGCACAAACATTGAAACATTCTTTAAAATATCTTCTTTGTGTTCAACAGAAGGAATTCTTAGGTTTGGAACAATTTGAGGATGAGTAAATAATGACAGAATTGTCATTTTTGTATAAACTATTCCTTTAAATGCAATATGAAATAACATACTACAGTTAAAATTTGGCTAGATGATGAAGATGGCTTCTTTTTGGAACAGACTTTGCATCGATAACGCACATAAGATGTCTTAAAGTGCTGCCTACCTAGCCAGCTCACTATACAGAGCACCTGATCATGTGTGTGAGCAGCTGAGAGAGAGAAAGAGAGGGGGATAGAAACATTACACAGATATTACCTACTCCTTAGCCTCTTGTCCCTTCGTCCCCTGACAGTCAGATCAGCCTGATGTTTGACAGCCCACCAGAGATCACACTACTCCAATAACAGCGTAATTAATCCTGATGCTCCAACACACACATC
>NW_015521116.1:0-1051 GCF_001515645.1 Sinocyclocheilus grahami | reverse complement strand
AAAAAAGGGTGCAAAAGCACTACACTAGATGTACTAAACATCATAAAAGTTGTCCATATGACATGTGTGCTATGTTTTCATGCTTCCAAAGCCATATGAGAGCTTTGCATGAAGAACAAATTGAAATGTACACTACCATTCAAACAATCAGGGTCAGTAGTTTTTGAAAGTGTCTTATGCTCACCAAGGATGTATTTATTTAATCAAAAATACAGAAAAAATGATAAAAACAATAAAATTGAAGTTAAAATATTACTACAATTTAAAATAAAGTTTTCTAATTTAATATATTTTAAAATGTAAATAATTTTTTTCTCCAATCCTGAATTTTTCAGCAGACAGTTTTCAATATCACACTGTGATTCAATAGAAATCATTCAATATTTTGATTTGGTGGTCAATAAACACTTCTTATGTTGAAAACATAATATGTATATATATATATATATTCAAAATATTGAATTAGCAAAACATATCATATACTGTATCATATCTTTTTTATTAAATAATATATAGATATTTTGGGGAAAAGTGCTTATGTCATAATAGGAAAAAAAAACATCATGCCACCTCACAATGTACCTCAATAAAGTAACATAGCTGTTCTGGAACATAGTTTGATTATATGTGACAGTAATAATCATGAAACATCATGTTGTTTATGGTGCATATTAACTTTAACGGCCCGTGAGCTCATCTTGTGGTTTGTGACATCAAATCCATAAAAATCATCTTTTTCCCTATGAAAACGAATAGACATCTAAATCGATATAATGAGTTATGTCCACTGAAACATACAGGATGACAAAGCACATAAGTAAGCAAATAAGACAAGAATAAGGACCAAGTCTTAAGAAAACTCAGAGGGAGATACAGGGATAAAAAAAGAGACACAGCATGTGATAAAGAGGACAAAGTAAAGCATTTGGTTTTGAGTCTATCTTGTTGTCCTCCCCAATGGATCAGGAGAGGAATTCTCTTTTTCACATCAAGCAGCAATTTGCTCACTGCTGGTTTGTGTTAGCGAGCTGGCAGACAGAGAGAGAGAGAG
>NW_015521115.1:0-2417 GCF_001515645.1 Sinocyclocheilus grahami | reverse complement strand
TTCTTTTCCTGTTGCTGTGCTAAATTTAAAAAGTAAAAAAAAAAACGCCTTGAAACTCTTTGACTCTTTCTCAAGGTTAATGATACTCTAAATGCCCAGTTGACCATTTGCTATTTTTCATCAATGTAGTCCTATTTGTAGAGTTTCAAGTACTTTTGATTTTTATAACTAGCACTTCACAATTCCTCCTAGATGGTACAAAGACACTTTTTGAAGAATTTTAATAGAACTAATAGAAGTTTAAAAGGAAGTTTAAAAGTGAGTGGGCGGCATGTGGTCATACAGTTTCATGTTTAAGACTATTTAGGCCACATGTGGATTTAGCGCTGACAACATGCTCAGCTTACCTAAGGCTGATGTTAATACCATGTTTAAACTTTGCGATTGTGATATGATATGTGAATATATTTATGCTAAATCATTTTAATTAGACTTCCAAATTCATGGACCGCCAGGCACTGAGACAGAATATGTAATCAAATAAAATCATGAAGTCACGGGACTAATTTATGGAAACTACTGTTCACAGACAATTGAGAGAGGTACCATGTAATTACCCAGAGGCAGGTGATCAGTATTTGCCAACAGATGATCCAATAAAGAAGAAATCACTGTTCACATACAGTACAATGGTCGCTGAAGGTGCGAGTCTCCAAATGATGGTCTTTGTTTGCGAATGAAACAGTCTTTTCTTTCTGTATTGACAGTGTGTAGGAGACAAGAAAAATGTGAATGTGTCTCGCCAGTTCCCAAACCAGCCATAAAACTTATTGTTTTAGGTAATAATCAGCACGCACTTTAGCACCTGCAATTTCCATAAAGCACAATGAGCGGCTCTGACGTGCCTGAGTACAAATAGAACCTACTTGATTGGGCTTGACTGATCGAGCACAATATGGGAATAAATCTCAGAGACGATGTCTCAAACCCCACTGTGGGAGGCCTGCGAGAGTTGTGCTGTCAGCGTCTCTGAGTGATGCGGCCTGAAACGAAGAGATTTATAGGGCTGGATTCCATTAAGAATGTTTCAAGAGCCCTACAAACACTTTACAGTGACACTGGTCGGCATTCAACAACAGATGAATTATCAATTACATCCCTAGACGTGTCACATGGGAATGCGGCTTGATTCCAGAGAGCTGTTTAAAATGTACACATGTTTTCTTCAGAGAAGTCCACTTAGGCTGAGCTGGATGTTTTCACAAGCGTCTGAGGGGTTTGTCGTTTATCTTGTAGCTGAAGCATTTTAAGGTGCATTTTTCTAAAATGACAATTCCCCTTGAGCAACCTGGAATAAAGTGCTTTACTGGGGGTCACAATGGTAAGAGCATACTAAGATTTGAAGAGACAACTTTCTGCAACTTTTGTTCCTTGAAGGTGAAGTGTTTATTTATTTATTTATTTATTTATTTATAACAGTTTACCCAACATTCATATTCTGTCATATTTTAACAAAAGGAATTGGACATATCTTTGAAAATAATAAATATTTTTTGCAGTTCCATTTGGTGCTACTAGAGGTGCAGAAATTACACACATGTAGTAGTAGTAGTAATAATAATAATAATAATAATAATCGTTTTTCACTCCATATTTTGGTATTGTTTTCCATTAAAAATATTTAAAAAATCATAAATCAACCTTTACTTAAGATCAAAATGATGCAATTATTGTTTATGAAAAACTGATCAAAATGAAATGTTTTTGCTTAAAACAAGACAAAATAAAAATGTTTTCCCTTTGAAATAAGTTTATTTTTCTTTTCCCATTTTTCTGATTTTTTTCTTGTTATAAGCATAAACTCACTTCGTTTATTTTTCTTTTCTTTTTGCTTTTCAATATACCTTGAATATAGAATGATTATATTTGTACAGTAAGAAAATAATTGTTTGCATTTCATCCTTGACCACTATATTAATGTTAATACTCCACATTAGCAATCCATAGTTTTATACTAACATACAAAACCTGTGACTATCAACACTAGATGTTAAATGTAAACAAAGAACATTTGCATTCACATGATATAGTTCATTACGGTCTATCAAGCATTTATAAACTCACTTTCTCTCTGTTAGTGATGTTGTATGCAAGCGTTTGATGCAATTAAGGAGCATTTTATTTCTGGCTCATAGAACCGAGGCGCACAAGGCAAGAAAGCATCTATTATGAATATTCAATTCAGGAATATGATTGCTATCTATTCTCAATCAAAATTTTGTACTAGCCAATAAAGGAATAAAGTGACACTAGCAAATTAAAGGAACAAGTCACTTTCTCCTTTACCTTTATTACTGTTCACCTTCATGTCATACCAAACCTGTGTGACTTTCTTTTGCGGAAAACAGAATTATTGTTTATTGACTTTTTACGACTTATTTTTTATGAACTCGATGGTGCCCAGCCACTGTTTAGAC
>NW_015521114.1:1814-2417 GCF_001515645.1 Sinocyclocheilus grahami | reverse complement strand
CACACACCTCACAGCCACAGAAACAGATACAGGTGAGCCGTACACGCACTCTTCATCAGTTAAGTGTGGGGTATGCACAGGCCTGAGGACCAACGTGTGTGTTCTGATTATGGAGGCATAACTGTGTCAACTGTCTCTAGGCCACAGCCGAACAGATCCGACTTGCCCAGATGATTTATGACAAAAACGATGCAGATTTTGAGGGCAAAGTTCAGCAGGTAAGTAACACCAAAATCTACAGAAGTCAGGAACATCATGGCCACAAGTTTGTTTTAACGGTTCATGACTAAATTCCAATACTGAGGACGAAATCTGATATCCAATGCCTAAGATGGAATCATAGAATCCAGTCATAAAAATGGAATTTACCGTATAACACGGAATGTCACAGAATTTGGATGAATAAATCAAAAGTGGGGCTCTACATTTAATCAAATTGCAATATTTTACTTTAAATGGATATCTATTTTAAATATGTGACCCTGGACAAGAAAACCAGTCATAAGGGTCAATTTTTCGAAATTGATGTATGGTTTGTTAGGACAGGACAATATTTGACGGAGATACAACTATTTGAAAATCTGGAATCTGAGGGTGCAAAAA
>NW_015521114.1:0-793 GCF_001515645.1 Sinocyclocheilus grahami | reverse complement strand
TCAACTTTTAAAAAAATAAAATCTTCAAAATGTTACAGAATAAATTATTTAATGTAAAATATAATATAGCTAGATAATTTATATTTTTGTTGAGTTTGATTGCATTTGGTTGTGTTTGTCTCCTAGCTCATGGAGGTTACAGGCAAAAATCAGGATGAGTGTATGGTGGCCCTTCACGACTGCAATGGGGACGTCAACAGGGCTATCAACTTCCTGCTGGAGGAGGTCACTGTCAAGGTGCGTTCTTTGCTACAGCTGATCCTGTTTGGCTCGTTTCTGATTCAGTGTCTTTTGTAATTGCATTAATCATACCAGAAAAACTAGTCTGAGTTGAAATAATGTCATGGAGCTTTTCCAACTTTACTAGCCTGCCATACTAGTTACTAAGCTGCTATAGGTCTTTGATAAACGGTTATGAGGTTAATAAACCCATGTTTCTGATTCTGTTTTGAATTTTTCTCAACGCTGCTTTGATTGCACAGGACTCATGGGAGACAGTTGGCAAGAAGAAAAGTGTTGGAAAAGAAGGGACGGCTCCAGAGAGCAGGGAGAAGAGAGGAGAGAAGGAAGGCAGAGGCCGCGGAGGTCCAAACAGACGTGGCCGAGGTGCCAGCCACAACCAGGAAGGTGTGTCTTTTTGTGTGCTTAGTGTGTACATGTCCTAACTTGCGTGTATGGTTTGTGTTTTAAGGCGAGGTGTCTAATGAGACACAATAATGAGCATAATAATGTTGTTGCGGTGATTGGAGATCAGGCGTACAGGCATTCACTGTTCTTGGACTGTTTTTTAGGG
>NW_015521113.1:1217-2417 GCF_001515645.1 Sinocyclocheilus grahami | reverse complement strand
ATGATGCTGAAAATTCAGCTTTGCCATTATAGGAATAAATTAAAATATATTAAAAGAGAAAACCATTATTTTAAATAATAATAATAATATTTCAAAATATTACTGTTTGTACTGTATTTTGCAGCCTTGGTGAGCACAAGAGCCAAGCAACTCAAGGAAGACAACTTGGTATCTCATAAGAAACAGTTGTTAACAACATTTGCCGCCCACTCAGCTTGACTTAAAGGTTTTTCCATGCAAACAACATACATCCTAAACCACTTTAGATAAACAGAGTTGACCGTAGCCTATTTAAGCTTAATTAAGTCTAATTTAGTCTGGCCTTCTCTGAGCTACTTTTGGTTAGGGAGGTTTGGTCCAAGAATGTTTCATTTCTATCCAAGAAAAATCTCCCAAAAGTGTTTTCAGTTAATTTTGCGCTTGTATCCTGTTTCTGTTACTCCAGAGCTCTTGATCAGATTTGCTGTGGTCTGTTTGGTATGTTTTCCTGACACATATCCCAGCAGTTTCTTCTAATCATCAGGAATCAGGGATACGTGTGTAATCTGCTCCCCGGGGTCTCTGATTCGGGACTGAAATTAATAACGTGAGGCGATAAGATGGCAACAGATAAAAGGATTACATTAGACACCGTTGCTGACATTAACCTCTAGCTATCATAGCTTTAGCTAAACCGCTAATTCTATTAAGCCCTTTGTTTTGGGATTTCGGTGCCAAATAGATTCTGGCATATGTGCAATAGAGTCCTCATTAGGATGCGAAGGCTGTATGGCAAATAAGATACAGGCCTAGAGATGCTGTGAGTGCTTGGTTTTGATAAACAGAGATATTTAGCTGCACATAAAGGATGAGTTCATCTCACACTGGTTTTTCTTTTCCTTTCTCCCATCTGTCATTTCTTTTTTTAAATCACTGCAATAGAAAACAGACAGAAATAGTCTTTCTGCAAGTTTCAGATCTTAAACCTACAATGTTTAGAATCTCTAAGCACAAGTCCCTACTAGTGTTCAGAAACTCTGACTCATTCCTGCCAATTTGGTTCCTTCAAACGGTTCCACAAACAACTCGGTTATTCTCGTGTGTTTCAGTTCAGTCAAATTGAAATTAATGTCACATAAGGTCACGTTGTTGCCTACAGCACTTTACTTGCACATTAAATAAACATATTAAATATGGGACTCGGCTCAAGCACTTACTGTA
>NW_015521113.1:0-950 GCF_001515645.1 Sinocyclocheilus grahami | reverse complement strand
AAATTTGATATGTGAAACATATATAATATGAAACATGAAACATGGCAGGATTAAGTGAACAAGCTCCTCCCAAATTTACATCTGGATCTTCATTATTTTGACACATTAACAGTTTTAGGTTAAATTGACAAATATTGAATAAATATGCCTGTTATAGCACCTTTAAAGTTACATAACCCATACAGACAGTGATGCTGCTGCAAGAAACATATATAATATTTGTGCCTTAAGCATATAATTCATTAGTCATAAGCAACTCTCCCTTGTCTTACATAAGATATGATTTTGCTTAGTAATAAAGATCTGTCATATTCTCATATTCAGACTGAAAATGTAATATTTATTAATATTTATATGAATAATATTTACTTAGAAAAATTTGGTAAGTGTTCAATGTTCATACCATGTTCAGTATGAAATGCCCAGACCAATTCATTGAGTGAATGATGAATTTGTAGATTGGTTCAATCAACTGATTCATAAATATTGATATCTTGAGACGTTCCAGAACTGAAGTCCAAGAGGCTCCCAAACGTGGGTCCGGTGTCAGAACTGAGCCGTACACTGGGCAGCAAACTCTCTCTATCCTGCTCTGATCTTATGAATCACAGATGCTCAGAGGCTTTGATGTGCCGTATTATCCTCCCTCAACTTATTCTATCTCTCTGCTTCCCTCTCTCACACTCTCTCTCTCTTCTTCTCTCCTCACTTTCCCTCCTCCCCGGAGCTTCCTGTGCATCTTCACACATCCTTCTTCTCACATTCACTCCATTTGTCTATTCTCTGTATCTCTCTCTCATCTTATTCTCTGTTGTTCTTCTCTTCTCTCCTCATTAAAGAACGAGTGCTTGAGTCATACTTCGGGTAACAAGCACTGCCAGGTATCCCTGAAGGGTGGTGTGTGTGTGTAGGAGTCTGATGCAAGTCTTTTTACCTCAGTCCAGTCCAGT
>NW_015521112.1:0-2417 GCF_001515645.1 Sinocyclocheilus grahami | reverse complement strand
TTAAGGGGGTCTGAATACTTTCCGTACCCACTGTATATAAAACCTATAGCATATCATACTGTGTCTTTGAAATTTGAAAACATTGTATTTTTAACAAAATTGAAATGCCTTTAGTTTGTATCTCAAAAATTAAGGTGTTTGTATAGTCATGATTTCTGTTGCAATATGTAAATATGCATTATTTTGCAATACTGATGAGTGTAACTTCCCCATTTATAATCTACAGTACTTAAAATTTGTATAAATGTGAAGACAAAAGAGTTTTTTAAAAATAAAACAAAACATGAGCTTTCTCATTCCGTCAATGTCATATTTTAGAACACAGTCAACAAAAGTGCACTGAATACTGCAATATTTATTTAACAGCCAATGCATCATATCGATGAAAAAGGTTTATCAAGATGTGCGCGGGCAGCCTGTGAACGACTGGGTGCTGGAGCAACATTAAGGAATGATAATGGAAAAATAAACAACAAAATTGGATTAAAAATGAATTTACATATACTGATGATGATATAAACTTGTCCTGGCAGCCAAATAAACTGAAAGTACTGAATACTGTAGGAAGGCAGGCCTTTGAGCACATCAAGGCATTATATAATGAAATTATATTGGAGCTTTAGGGAAAATGCCCAAATAAACCATGATTTGTATATCTCTCATTTGGAGCTGTGATGTCTGTCAATTACAGCTGGATTTCTCATTTGCTCTGTAGGTGTAGTGAATAGCAATGAACTTGGGCTCAGTGGAGGGTGGAGAGTCCAGTGATGTCACCATATCTAAATCCGAGCCTCTCCTCACAGAAGAGACTGAGCACTCAGAGAGTGAAGAAGCACTGTCTGTACTGAGATTCATCTACAGTTTGAAAGTGAACCCTGATCGGTACTCATGGGGGTCAAAACTATCTTGTTTTCCATTATACTTCTGCATGCATGCACTGCCACCTTTAACGGTAAGTACATCAGTGCAGTTGTGCATGACAGAAGTGTGTCTTTTAATTACAGTCTTTTGATGGTGTGCAGATGAAACCTTGACCTTATCATATTATGTGTGTAAGCTTGTTTTGTGTTGATTGCTGGTTTAAATTGTGTGATAGCTTAAAGATTTTTTTACTTTTACTTTTTTAACTTTTCATATACTATGGTATCATTTTCATTTACTATGCTATTTTTTACTTTAATCTAAATTGGCTTCATTTTCATATACTATGGTGTTTTATGGTACTTCAAATACCATATTACCACAGTACAAAAAAACATAGTAATAATTTTTCTATGTATACAGGTTAATATATGTGTGGTTCTACAAAAAAATGTGTGGTGTAAACAACAAATTTAAACAGACATTTAAATTCAGTGAAGTGTTGTTTGTCTTGGAACAACAAGGTTAAACTGCACTTAAAGGATAGTTTACCAAAAAATTTAATTTCTTTCATACTTTACTCACCCTCGTGATCCAAATTCATGTTCCAAACATGAATGACTTTCTTTCTTCTGTGAAAAATAAAAGAAGATATTTTGACAAATGTCATAATTTTTGTCCATATAACGGAAGTCAACAATAGCCAAAACTGTTAGATTACCAACATTCTTAAAAAATATCTTCAGATTTTTAATTTTTAGGTGAATTATCCCTTTGAATGTCCCACCATTGACAAGTACTGCATGCTATTTGAACTTTTTATGTATGCTTGAAATTCATATGAATTATTTACAATACACTGACATCCACAAATTAATGTTAAGTGTTGCTGTTATGCCACTTTTTCACATTATATTTTACATAAAGAGCCTTCATTGCATTTAGGTCACAAAATATGGTCATTTCCTGTGAACACTGGAGTCTTAGTAATGTTTTCTATGAGTCTGCATGTCTTAGGAGTTTGTTTTCTTTTTTCTTCAGAATCAAGAATCTGCCTGAAATCTGAGATCAAACAGCTAAGAGATGGGCTGCTAATGGTGTTCACAGGAAATTATTTAACTTGACATTTTAATCAAGGCCTCTTTGCAAATGGGACCCAATTCCCTTTAGTAGCTTGTGTGTTTTCACCGATGGTGTTTTGACCTGTTTGGTTGCAGAGAGCTCTGTAAGCAGCTTTGAACAGACTGATGAGCCAATTGATGACAAGTCTTCAACGCAGATGTCTGATGAACTCGGTTCAGGGTCACCAGGTAGATTTTGCTGTCATGTTGTTCCAAACCCAAAAGACTGGTTAATCTGTGAAACACAAAGTAAAAAATGTATACTGTAACCTGAGAACTTTCTGTCCCTCCAATAAAAGTCCACACCTAAATTACATTATACAGAAAACAAATTCATATGGATTAGTTTTACAATGCTTTTATGAGCGTTTGGGACAGAAAACGTCTCAGGTTAAGTTGCAAAGACTAAAGTCTCAAATCCAAAGAGATATTCTT
>NW_015521111.1:2095-2418 GCF_001515645.1 Sinocyclocheilus grahami | reverse complement strand
GTCTTTCTCATAAGCCCGTACCACCAATCCAATCATCAAGCACCTGACAAGCGTTCAACACACATGCGCACGAGCGTTCACACGGACAGCCACACACAGACAGGCAAACAGGCATCGTGAGAGGCACACAGAAATCAAAGGGCCTGTGGTGGAGAAGTTTAGGAGTCCCAATAGGATTACTGTAGAGAGAAGAATGCCTGGCTGATTAAAAACAGATGGAGAAACAGCGATGCTGCAGCTCTGAGCTCAATCTGCAAACAGGAAAGTCAGACCTCAAAAGACAGACTCTCTTCCTTAATCATTCCCAGACTCCCACTTGTTAT
>NW_015521111.1:0-230 GCF_001515645.1 Sinocyclocheilus grahami | reverse complement strand
AATAATCTTGTAAAAAAAAGTTAGGGATAACTCTATAACCGAAATACAGTAATATATTAAATACATGTAATAGTAATATATTTTTCTACTACTAATAATGATTTTATTAGATTTTTATGATATTATATATACTACATAATAAAATAATATAATGAAAGTGCCAGTAAAGACAAATGCTGTTCCTTTTTAAATTTCTATTCATCAAACAATCCTTGAGAAAAAAATAAAAT
>NW_015521110.1:1615-2421 GCF_001515645.1 Sinocyclocheilus grahami | reverse complement strand
CTGGCTGCGGTCGCGATGGCTCGGGTTTCTGCACTTCGAGGAAGGGGGGATATCAGAGAGGTCGCGGTTGTGTTCTAGGCACTTCACGCGCGAATGCTTCAAGAATTGGACACAACACGAAATGGGGTTCGTGAAGTATCTGTCATTAACCGATACGGCTGTCCCATCTGTCTACACCGTTGGTTCCTCACAAAGTTTGAAGGTAAGTGAAACTAGCTAGCAGCCAAGCTTCTTCAGACGTTAAACATGATACAGGGAAGCCAGCAGAAAGTCGGGTCACGGTACACACAATAAATTAACCCTCTCATGCATGATTAGGGCTGCCAGCGAGACTCACGCAACTGACTCTTTTCTCAGGCCTCACAGACATCTTTACCAAATCTGACAAAACAGGTTTGGTAAAGGCTCCAGTGCGTATTTGTGTTTGCACTCTGGAAATCGCCAAAAGATTGCATTTACAACGCGTTTTCGTAGCGCGGATCAATGTAGCCAATCACAGACATAGCTGTTGATTTCTTGAACACCTGTGATTGGCCATTGCTTTCAAGTTAGTCTAGATTCACTTGCCTCTAAACGCCTAATCCTCTCACTGTAAATATCAGTTATTAGACATGTTCAAGCCATGCAGACTAATAGAAAAATATTTGAATTTGTCAAAATATTTTTAAAATGCGGTTGCAAATCATTTATAAAAGTAGCTAATGAGTTTCACTGCACATTGCTATTCTTGTTGTGGTAAAATCACACACACACACACACACACTGTCACATCACAGTGGAGTCAGCTGTCTTAACCGTGGCTTGTG
>NW_015521110.1:0-355 GCF_001515645.1 Sinocyclocheilus grahami | reverse complement strand
CCCTACTGTAGAATAAGGTAAAATAATATACCTGTGGAATTTTCATTTATTTTACAGAATTGTTTTCCAATATTACTGTCATAGGAATAATAATATAAAATTATTATTATTATCATTATATTCTAATTTATAGATATAAATTTTTTTTTACAGAACATAAAACGCAGATTAAATGCTTCTGAATGGTGTAATTACTTAGTTTGCGCTCCATTCTTTGCTACTGGCGACCCAGTAACGTGTAGAGTGAGTGTGGAGATACGCAGATGAGTTCAAACTTCTCCCGAGTCCACTGCTTCAAATTATCCGCTCGCCACCCACCCGCACCTATATTTGATCGTCACATTACAGTGATTCT
>NW_015521109.1:0-2421 GCF_001515645.1 Sinocyclocheilus grahami | reverse complement strand
TACACTTTCCCTGCTTCTCTCCACAGCTCCCCCAGGATACATCGCCCCTTTTAGGGTTCAGTTGGTTTTATTATAATCACATGAAACTTTTCCTACAATTCTGAAGAGCTTAGTATCATTTATAAAACAGCAGGAACCAGCAGCTAGACAATACACTTATTTATTCACATAGAAAAACACCGGAATAAAAAAGAGGGCATCAGTATATCAGTGTCTGATGTGAAATGAACAGTGATGATTTGGGGTGTGCTGGTCAGTATCTCCTCTGCCGGGGACTGAAGACGGTGCTGGGGTCCCGGTCTCGCTCGCGCTGGCTCTCGGGTGATGAGGGCTTCTCCGCGCCAGCGCTCTTGAACGGATCTCGCCCCGGCCGCAGAATCTGCTCCCCCATCCTCCTGTGCCGCTTCATGTCCGCCAGCACCTTGTCCAGCCGGGCCTCGCGCCTGACCGCGGAGCGAGCCGAGGATCCTGCAGAACACAGCTCAGCATCACTCACCAGATCGGCACACACCTGCGGAGAACAGCCGCGTTATACCTGGAGTCCTGCGGCGGCTCAGAAAAGAGTTCTTGGGAGTCGTCGTCTGTTCCTCGTCGAAATCAAATTCAGTTGGACTGAGAGCCCTGCAGAGCGTAGCAATAATCAATACATATTTACATCACATTATCATTTAATGTAACCATGTACAATATATGCACAGAAACGGGGTTTATATACGTAATTATAGAGTTACAATTTTAAGTCTCTTCTGCTCACCACGGCTGCATTTATTTGATCACAAATATAGTTAAAAACTGAAATATTATTAGAATTTAAAACAGCTGTTTTCTATGTGAATCTCTGTTAGACTGTAATGTATTTCTGTGATGCGAAGCTGTATTTTCAGCATCATTACTCCAGTCTTCAGTGTCACATGATCTTCAGAAATCAGTACAATATGCTGATCTGCTGCTATTAGTTAATAGCTGCTCAATTATTAATCACGGTTCATCATATCACTACTCAAACAGATGTACTGCTTGATATTTTTGTGATCTATTTTTTGCAGCATTCTTTGATGATTAGAAAGCTTTTATTTTTTTACATATAAATCTTCTGTAACATTATAAATGTCTTTAATGTCACTTTTGATCAATGTAACGTGTCCCTGCTGAATACAAGTACTCATTTCTTTTAGAAAAATCTTTTGAGTGGTAGGGTTTCCACAAAATATTACGTGATAATAATCAGAAGTGTTTCTAATAATCAGCATATTATACTGATTTCTGAAGATCATGTGACACTGAAGACTGGAGGAATGATGCTGAAAATACAGCTGCGCATCACAGAAATACATTACAGCTTAACAGAGATTCACATAGAACACAGCTGTTTTAGATTCTAGTAATATTTGACTGTTTTGACTGTGTTTTTGATCTAATAAATGCATCCTCTGTGAGCAGAAGAGCTTTGAGACACATGAAGAATGCAGAATGATGTGAGATGTATATCAGCGTATATCTGACGGACTTGCGCTGGTCCTCCTGCGGCTCCTGCGAGGCGTCTCCGTCTCTCTCAGGCGAGGGCGTGCGTGCAGGGGTCGGAGGTCGGCGTGGAAGCGGCTCCCACTTCAGCTCCAGCGGTTCTCCTTTAGCCAGGATCTGGTAGAGCCGCTTGATCTCGTGGGGCGGAGGCATCCAGCTCCTGGGCTCCTCCATCTCCTCGTCACTGTACGGGATCTCCCAGTCTCCGCTCATCTCTCCGTCCTCCTCCGCTTCTGCATCGCACACATTCAGAGTGGGGAGTAACTAGTCACATGTAACGGAATCACGTCATTTAATTACTAAATACATGGGTTGCACTTTATCTTAAGGTGTCCTTGTTACAGTGTAATTATACCTTAAAGCACTGAGTAATATTAATTAACCACGTGTCACAGACAGGTGTGGAGTGCGTACTTGTGTCGTCCTCTGCTGTAGCATCTTCATGCATCTCCTCGCTTCTTTCTGGCTCCTTTTCTTCCAGTTTTCCCGCAGTTTTCTCCTCCTCACGGACTCCCAGCGCCTCCTGCATCGCCTCTCCTGCGGGGAGCACAGCTCAAACGGCTGACTTCTACACACACTACATGGACAAAAGTATTGGCACCCTTCTAACGAGCAGGTCTGACTACTTCAGGCAGTTCCACGAGTACAGCTCTTAATGTTGCAGCATATGATGCTATTCTAGGGAATTGTGTGCTTCTAACAGTTTGCACAGGACTCTTTTCTATTCTAACACAACGATGCTTCTGTGTATATTTTACTTTAAATGCAGATTTGAGCCAAAACCTCATCACTTGTACATACATATGGACAAAAGCATTGGGACACCCCTTCTTTAGAACACAGAAAGGCACTTCTAACACTGTGGCAACATAATTCATGTATTTCCACTCTGCTGCAACA
>NW_015521108.1:2080-2421 GCF_001515645.1 Sinocyclocheilus grahami | reverse complement strand
GATAGGCCATGCTACGAAAGGCCGCAATGAGCCAATAATGAGAATAAACAATAAAAGCCAAGATACGCCAATTACGTGAAGGGCCACTAAGGCCAGATTACCTAAAACAATAATCAGTCTTACCTGATGACCACGATAGGCCGTGCTATACAAAGGGTCATGATATGCCAGTTTTGTGAATAAATTATGAAAAGCCATGAAAGGCCAATTATGTGAGGGACCACGATATGCCGGGTTATATAAACAATAATATTCAGTTTTACCTGATGGCCACAATAGGCCATACTATGTAAAGGACACGATAAGCCAATTATGTGAATAAAGCGATGAAAGACTATGAT
>NW_015521108.1:0-271 GCF_001515645.1 Sinocyclocheilus grahami | reverse complement strand
TAGTAGTAAATCTCCAGCACATGCTTTCAGATGGAGCAGCATTTATTACACAGACCCGTAGTTCACTGACAAGCTACGCAAAATCGCGTTCATAATTGCAGACGATATAACCGTGCGATTATGAATTCGAAGAAATCGTTCTGCGATTAAGAAAGCTGTTTGCGTAGCTTGTCAGTGAACTATGGCTCTCTGTAGTAAATGCTGCTCCATCTGAAAACACATGAATATACCACATTCAATAACATGTTTTTACTCCAAACTCACTTCATAA
>NW_015521107.1:2195-2422 GCF_001515645.1 Sinocyclocheilus grahami | reverse complement strand
CTGTGAATGCTTTCATATCCATTTATATAAAAGAGGATGGGTTTTGACTTTATTTTAGGCACTAACAGATTCCATGTGAGATGTTGATGTTAGGATTCTGGTGTCCACAGGAAGCGTTGCTGGGTTGTCAAGTGGGATGTGGAGGCTTTTATGAGATGTGTATTTGGTGATAATGACACACCTAGGGAACAAGGGGCATGGGTGGGAGAGCTGTGATTATGCAGACA
>NW_015521107.1:0-1221 GCF_001515645.1 Sinocyclocheilus grahami | reverse complement strand
ATTATTATTGTTGTTGTTGTTGTTGTTGTTGTTGTTGTTGTTATTGTGATTTGTCAAATATGTCGCAAAAACAGATGATAAAAATATTGTTTATCATTATTTATTGTTGTGATTTTTTTTGTAATCTTATTTGGGAATTTGTCAAAAACAGCTAATAATAATAACATTATTATTGTTGTTAAATATTACTGTTGTTATTATTAGTAATAATACATGTTTTTTTTCTCCAGCTCAAAGGAACTCCGTAAATATGCAAACAAATAATGTTGAACAGAGTGTAAACAAAAAAGATTAGCAAGGAAAGAAGCAATGCATAAAATGAAATAACATCAAAAGAGGGAAATGAGCAAAACAAAACAAGAGAGCACAACAGATCTCTTCACTTTGTAGTCCTGAAACCCTGAAGACAATTAGGATTTACAAGCAATCGGTTTCCTCTGGAATTTCCTATGGGTTTAGATAGCAGTTTAGATTTTTGAGTAAAACGAGGTCTGGGGTTCACATTACTTCAAGAGATTTTCACATTATTTTCAACAACATAAAATACACACAGTCATACCTCAGCCTGAATTTTTAAACCTTTATGTGCTTTATAAACATAAGTTGCTAACAGGTTGCTACATAACAAATAGGAGAGGCTAAATAGACTGAAAACTATTAGAAATTCCCTAGGGAACACATGTAGCATTAGCCTTCTGGGTTGGCCTTCAAACAGTTCTGTAAAACAAAGATTAACAGTGAGGAGAGAAGAAGTACTGTGAGAATAGAGCTTAAGCTCAGATCTGAGGGAGAAAGTTCATGACAGTGAATAATCTACTAACTGAAGTAGACTTGAATTAAAGAACCTGAAAGTGATGGCATGCAAGGATGGAGGAGCTCAGAAAGATGGGTCACAGAAGGTCAAAAGAAGAATTTTGTACCTTAAATTATATATTTATTGACTGCTGAATATTTGAATATACTGTAGTCTGCTAATAGTTTTGCAGAGTAGTGCAAAGAAAAGAACATTGCAATAATCAAGACATGCAGTGATAATGGACAAAAGCATCTCTATGGCTAAGGATGTGGCAGAGAGATATGTTATGAAGATATTAAATATTAAATTCTAACTAATGTGGAACTAATGTGGGCTTCAAATGTAAGGGAAGGATCAAATGTAACATACTTCCCTCGGTAAGCGTGATTTCACCAAGTACAACATGTTCCTGGATCAACATCCTT
>NW_015521106.1:1795-2424 GCF_001515645.1 Sinocyclocheilus grahami | reverse complement strand
GTGTATATGGCTACAGATTTAAGCTCTGTAAACTAACAGTTAATGCAAAAACAAACATGCAGCACAGTCGATGCTGTCCATTTCTCAAATAAATGACTGGCTGAATCGGTCAGAGCAGTTAATTGACATCTGACTCACTGCTGGATGTTTACATTCATGTCATATAAGACTCATCCTTACGTCTTCACCCAGTGTGGCCTTTCAAAGATTTACGCTAAATAAAGACATGAATGCCGAGGAAGTCTGGGACACACTTGTGCTGCAATGCAGCAGCCCTGGAACAGAAAGTGCTCATGTTCTCGCTGCTAGCGCACTAAAGTCACCCGGAGCGCTTCAGAGTGCTTCATGACAGCAGCTTCTGTAGTTTCCTGTTCTGCAAAACTGCAGCACGCTCGGCTTTTAGAGAGACACCTCACTGTGGCGATTTCCTTTCCTTACATGGTATTGGCGTGCTAAACGCACAAAATCACACTCACAACAGAACTGAATCACTATCAGCTTGCTTTGACACATGAAACATGCATCTGCAAAAGACCAACCACAGTTCGTTGCATTTTTTTTTTCTTTTTGCCAAGCTTTAACAAATCCAGGGTGCAACAAGTTAACTAGCTTTGTAGCAGATTTTTTTT
>NW_015521106.1:0-480 GCF_001515645.1 Sinocyclocheilus grahami | reverse complement strand
TTTTTGCATAACACTTGCGTAAGACTCTCTTTGAGCACACTGCAGAACTGGTGAACGAGCTTGTCTCATGAAAACCCACAAAGTAGTTTTCTGTGCTATCCCTTATCATTAAAATGACTGTAAACTTGAAAATGACACATTGTTATCAATAAAAGAGCCTAACATTCTAGCATTGTGAAAGCTGTCCTCTTATAGTTTTGGCAGGGGATGTTTTTGGCCAAGGTCAGGCAGGAACTCAGAGAACACTGCATGTCTTTTTCCATTCTGGGCCTCTGCGCACCCCTGACAGCGAGAGAGGCCGTTTTTCATCAGCGAGCTCTGGCGCACTGCTCCAGCGGCTGGGGTTTGAAGTTCAGGATCAGAAGCCTGACTCATGATGGTCATGTTCCTATTAGCACTAAACCAAGCGTGTCCAATCACCTTACTGCACAGTCCAGATTCATCCTATCTAACCAGAAGTTTCGAGTGATGCTGAAGACA
>NW_015521105.1:2056-2424 GCF_001515645.1 Sinocyclocheilus grahami | reverse complement strand
ACTCGACATCACTTCTGATACAGAGAGAAAAAATGAGGAAAGGTTACCAAATTATCCCAAACCTATTTTTTTCCCCGACAATATCTGTAGCACAGATGGACGCTGAATATAAACTAAATAGGCTATGTAGTACAATCAAAATGCTTCCCGTTTTGCTTAGATTTAGGATTGAACTTCTCACCTCTGCATAGCTTCAAGTCTCCCCTCAGCGTTTTTAAAGAAATGAATAATGGAAATATGCTGAAATAATATTTTTAATTTGGTTTGACATCTTAGATTACATAGATTCAATATTCTACATAAAAAGGTGCAAAAGAATATTTGTAAAAATAACAGTGTTGTTAATGTGCTACTGTAAAAAAAAAAAA
>NW_015521105.1:0-329 GCF_001515645.1 Sinocyclocheilus grahami | reverse complement strand
CCTATCATTTATTTTTCCTTTTGATTTCCGGGTGTTTTCATGAGATGCACCCAACAAAGTTTCATAATTCAGAGGGAAATTATTACTCCACTTCATATATACAGCATCACGCATTATCAGATAATAAAGAATTATTACAGTACAGTGTGAAAGTGTTACCAAGTGTTACAGCCAGTTAAAAGTTTGGACACACCTACTCATTCTTTATTTAAAAAATGTAAACTAAATTCAAACTTGTGAGGCATCATTTATATTTGTGTAGAAACTTCTAATCAAAGAGTTTAAAAGAAATTTGGTTATAAGATATGTAATTTTGTTATAAAATATAC
>NW_015521104.1:0-2424 GCF_001515645.1 Sinocyclocheilus grahami | reverse complement strand
CAAGGCCTATTTGTGCACTTTATAAAGTATTTTTGTGCTGCTAACGGCCATATACAAGCAACAACGTTTTGACACATACATGCCTCATAAATGAGGGATTCATTTTAGAATGGGAGAAAAATATAATTTCTCTAAACAGATGTTCAAGCAATGCAGACTAATAGATTAATAGACAAATATATTAATTTTTGTGTTCAAATATATTTTTTAATGCGATTGCAATTATTTATAAATGTAGATAATTACTAGTAAATCTTGCAATTCGTTCACTGTGCATTGCTATTCTTTTTGCAGTAAAATATTAAGTTTTGCAGCACTGCAACAGTTATTTTACACGATTTTATGATAAAACACAGTATGACAATGTCCAGATGTCAGACGAAACAAGGTGTTTTATATATTTGTATTAAAAATGAACACTTCACTGTCATGGCAAATAATTGCACATTTGCTTAATAATGATAATAATAATAATAACAACAACTATAAATAGTAAAAATAGTGTAAAACATATGTTACATAAGTTGCAGGAAGTATTCAATTATAAAACACACATTGTGTTGTAAAAGAAAGAGTTAATCATATTAATTACATTCAGGGATAAGAGAAGAAAATACAATTGAAGAGTCATACTTATAATGAGCAACACAATCACAGGAACTCACTCTTTTGTCTTTCTCCAGATGTGCTGTAGTTTCTTCTATTCCAGCAGGAGCTACCTACAGCTACTCGTGTCGTGGGATGGAGGGACGTTATGTTATTGTGAATATTCCTGGAACTTTAGAGTATCTTACTCTCTGTGAAGTGGGAGTCTATGTGATTTTTCCAGGTAATTCAGAGCTACTTAACAACCTGGTCTAAACCCTTACCAGGTGAATTTGATTGGACCGGCCTGAAATAAAAGCTTAAGGCTATTTGAACAGAAGTCTAGGGATGGATTAATGCACATTCCAGGGCACTAGACCAGAGGGGGGCCCAGCCGAAATACCGATCCTCCCGGAACGTGATTTTAACCATGGATCACGGAACGAACCAAAAGAAGGGAGGGGTGGTGCATTGCAGAACTACATTTTCATATTAGAAACGGTATTAGTTAGATGCCAGATAATTATATTAGCCTATATTTTAAGCTATTATTCTGGATAATTGATTTTTAGAATATAGATCACGGTTTTCCCACGATTCTGAAAACAAAACATTATACAACCAAACACAAAATTAAGTGGTGAATTTACCAACACTGCAAAACAGCACCAGAGAAAAAATTCCCTGGGTAAAATAGTTTGTCTATTTCCTGCTGTTGGAATTCCATGGTTGAGATGACTGCAGAGACATATTCTACATCTGTGACATGGACACACTCCCGTTATTCTCAGTTCTGCAGAGAAAATGACAAGAAGGTATAGTCAAGTGCAATCTATGTGCGACACCGAACTTTCAACATCGAGAAATAGCACGAGTAACTGAAGAAACACCGGGACTGGTGCCACAAACACTTGCAGCGAGAGCTGCGTCGGAGGAGAGAAAGAATGCGGTGGACGAGCGCGGATGTAACTCCTATCTCAGGGTATACTGCAGGAATTTGTGATCTAATTTAAAATATTAATTGTCTAAGTTCATTCAAGGAGCTTTGGGGTATTTTTCAATTAAATGATTAAATGAACAACTGAAATATCATGAAAAGGGAAACAATAAAATAAAATAATTGTGCCACACACAAGAAAGCCAGAAATCCAGAAATGTATTTTGTGAGGCAATCAATTTAAATGCTCTGCCAAAAAAGGATAGCAATACGTCTTCGACATCTGGCAACACTCCCTGCCCATCCATGCAGCCTAGCATGGATAGGAACAGGTAGAGCATAATTAACCCCCCTAGGGTAAACTGAACAGAACCAACATTATTGATTAATGTAGCAGATATCATCAATGTTCTAAGTGATTATTTTATATATCAACATAATTTAGTGGTCTGACTCAAGAAGAAATATCCAATGCCAAGTCCTGACTGGACAACAGGAGAAGTTGGAGATGGAGGTTGGTGATTAGCTCCTGAGCAAAGTGATAGCGCCTAAATAATAGCTGAAAGGACCTTATAAAGGGAATTATGATTGGCGTCGTATTCCTATAGGTAGACGTGGATCAGTTGAGTGTCAGCTGATGCGCGCTTGACTAACATGACCTGCCAGAACTAACGCTACGCTTAATTTCTGTCAGGACCACTATCGTCAAAGATAACTTACAATTAGCATACATTTTAGGTTGGGGGTATGGTTCTGTTCTGGGCAACACTCCCTGCCCATCCATGTAGCCTAGCATGGATAGGAGAAGGGATAGCATAATTAACCACTCAAAACAAACCATATGCTGAATGCCCCCCGGAGAGTGGCGGCGAAGGGGTGCTCTTCTGCTATGAGCAGGTAAG
>NW_015521103.1:2146-2424 GCF_001515645.1 Sinocyclocheilus grahami | reverse complement strand
GTGTGTGTGTGTGTGTGTGTGTGTGTTTATTGCATATAAGAACCATGTAGAATCTAAACTGCAATTCAGTCCTAATCGCCATTGTAAACTTATTCTTATCATGAACAGATACATGAACCAGTACCCTATTCTGGGTCTGCTGAGTGACGATTACCAGTACACACCACCCATTAAAGAGGACAGGACTGTTGTCATCGAGAGTACGGGGGTCACCTCGCGAGTCATCTAGACTGTAAGACTTTAAATTGTTTGGAAAGGGACACATTTCTCTAGGTGCA
>NW_015521103.1:0-385 GCF_001515645.1 Sinocyclocheilus grahami | reverse complement strand
GCTCCTATCGGTGATGGTGGCGCTGACTTTTTAGTTTCCATGCTTTGGAATTGGATAATGCCGTATGAAGTAAGAACTAAAACAGCATTTAATGACAGTTGACACAAAATCTTTCAGAAGCATCGTGTTTATTATAATACCTTGTGACTACTGATAGTTATTTTTATGTTTTTGAGTCATCTCTTCATATGATGCACCACAACCTTTAGTAGCCTCCTGTCAACACTACTGTAAGCATGTAAATATTTGGAGAGAAATGATTTGCAAGTATCATATACCTTGACTGGAATAAAAGTTGAGCATTGTCAGTAATGTAAAAGGTGATTGCTGGTTTTGTTGGTTTTCTTATTCATTTGGGTATATTAATTATGCAATCGTTTTTTTT
>NW_015521102.1:0-493 GCF_001515645.1 Sinocyclocheilus grahami | reverse complement strand
CCAAACGCAAGGATCACAGAGCAGCAGCAGAAAACATCGAGCAACCTTCTGCTACTACACCAGCAATTGAGTGATTCGCCACAGGATAATCAAACTTGGCAGATTGAAGGTTTTGTAAAGTTTTAACATATCACAGAGTCAGTGGAACACTAATAAACAACTCGTTAAACTCAAGGCACAAAACAAGTAAAAAGCTGCCGGTTAAAAGTGATTTCGTTCTGAAACATGCCATAGATTAAGAAGTCAAAGTAACTAATTAGGACACAAAACTACATTATCAAGCTTTTCTGATCGCTCAACGCTGAAAAGTTGGTGGTGAAACAATTTTGACTTTTATTTTTTTTCACAGAAATTGCTAGTACTGTAAATGTGACAAATATTTATCAAGAAATGGCAAGTAACATTGAATTAAAGATGAGATTTTTTTAGTGGAAAGACTGAAATCATATTTTCTTGTGAACTTTAATAACTTTATTTACAACTTCTATTTTTT
>NW_015521101.1:1624-2424 GCF_001515645.1 Sinocyclocheilus grahami | reverse complement strand
GAAGAAGCAAACTCATCTACATCTGGAATGGCATTAATGTTCATTTTTGGCTGAACTATTCCTTTAACTTACTACTAATATTTAGGCTACTAACATCATAGAGTTAAATTCTGTTTAACCAGTTCAGATTCTAATTACAAGTTAATGACGGAAAAGCAGCATTACGGTGGTAACAAAAGTAGCTTGTAACATCTGATACTGTATAATAATGATAATGATGTTTTTTTAAGATGGGCCTCTGGTGTTATTTCATTAGTTTTGGTCTAGTCAGTCTTCTGTGATTCTCAAGATATTTTAGGTACTAAACCTCTCATTGCACAACTGTATCTTGGTCTTGCACCCCTCCTGATTGCCTTTTGATTTCACACTCATTTACGTATTGCTTAGGCTTTGCATGCCGCAAACTGGCTTTCTATATTTTCTGTGCGATGACTGTTGCATGAAACCAAAAAAATCAGATGCATTCTTTTAAATTCTCATTGATTTCATTATATATACAAACTAAAGCCAAACCGAACACTACATTATGATGGTGTTTGATTCCATTGATATCTGATCCCTTAATGTGAACATTGTTTAGAAATATTTGAATGTTGAGAGTAATTCATATCATGTATTCTGAAATATTGTTTGATAACTGATTAAAAGTGAGGATTCTAGAAACTACACTAACAGACTGTAGATTAAAAATCAAACATGCTGTGTTTTTTTTGTCTGAATGAAGGAATATCTAGAATCACATACAGTTTTTGATAACTGTATTCACGCTTCATCTTTATAAAAAACTGTTTTTGAAGGAA
>NW_015521101.1:0-784 GCF_001515645.1 Sinocyclocheilus grahami | reverse complement strand
TGCATGTATGCTGCTGTTGTTCTCTGTTCTTGTAATAGCAGATTGTTTATTTCTCTCCCTGGTTTCTTCTGTAGAGATTTTATGTAGCCACGTCTCGGCAGCTTAAGAGACTGGAGTCTGTCAGTAGGTCTCCTATATATTCTCATTTTTCGGAGACCATCACAGGCACTAGCGTGATCCGCGCCTACGGCCGAAACACTGCCTTTGTTCTCTTGAGCGATATGAAAGTGGACGAGAACCAAAAGAGTTACTACCCTGGTATTGTTTCCAACAGGTAGGTTTGGTCTCGCTCTCGTTTGGATGCATGCAGCTCCTCACGCATGTTTTCAGTCTTTACTGTGTGCTTTTATGGGGTAATGTCCTCCTGAAATTCAGATTCGAGCACCGCTCAGTCGTAACAGTGTTGTGTTTGGATGCAAACAGGTGGTTGGGGGTTCGCATCGAGTTTATCGGCAATTGCATTGTGCTGTTTGCTGCTCTGTTTGCTGTGATTGGGAAGGAGAAGCTCAGCCCCGGATTGGTCGGTCTGTCTGTGTCTTACGCTCTGCAGGTAAAATCACACTCATTACGTACTGTATAAGCACAGGTCATGTGTTCTTTGGATGAGGTAAAAAAGGTGAACTTCACTAATCATAATGCTGAGCGATAGATAAAATCTGGAGCAGATTTTTTTGTTATATGTGACCCTGGACCACAAAACCATTCATAAGGGTCAATTTGTTTAAATTGAGATTTATAGATCATCTGAAAGCTGAATAAATAATCTCTCCACTGATGTATGGTT
>NW_015521100.1:1095-2424 GCF_001515645.1 Sinocyclocheilus grahami | reverse complement strand
GAGGTAAGTGGCCGCTTAGGGCCCCGGGGAATCAGGGGGCCCCATTTGATATTGGCAAAACATAATTGGCAAACGCTCCAGTGTGTATTTGTGTTCTGCAGAGCATCCAATGTTCACTCACCACTCAAAACGCTGAGTTTTTGTCAAGTGCTGAGTTCTGTAAGCTCGCGAATCCTCTCATTATATCAATGTGTAGGTACGATGTAAATAAGAGATTCACTGAGCAGTGCAGACAGCTTCATTAATTAACGGAACGTCGTGAGATTGTGATGAACTGAAGTGGATGACAGCTTTTAGTGATTATTCTCTTTCTAGGCTGTATAATCCTGTCTGACTGTCTCAGAACGGATATTTTAACCTCAGAGAAGAAAGTATCGTGTTTTGTGTCATGGTTTTATTTGTCTTGATGTTTCAAAATGACTCGCTCGGAATCTCTACCAGTCAACACATTCTACTGCCTGATGGTGCGCACCGTCGTAACGTTCAGACTTAACTGCATGTAATGTTGAGAATAGGCGACGGCGATCCAAGTTTGATGCCACTCCAGCACTCTCAGTCAGTGGTAAGGAATTAATAGGGAATCATTTCCTGCCTACCAGCTGTCGCCCAAAGAAAGTACTAAAACTGGCATGGACAATGCACTAGCCCAAAATCCAGCGCGCGACTCCAGCAAGAGTTTTCCCTTACTGCACTCCTGCGGCACTGGAAAGAACGTCCAGACCTGAGCAGCTTTTCCAGGGCCAACGGAGGAATCATCAGGGAGCGAGTTTTTAGACTTGGCTGGAGAAACTTTAACATACTATCTGGGATAGAGTGAACCAAAGTGTGTCCAAACTGCTTTACAAACATGCTGTTCTGTCTTTGTTTTACTAGTACAACTAGTCGAAGAAGATATTCAGAGAAAAATATGATGGGATTTGTTTTTGTTTGTTTGTTTTTATAGTGGGTTTTTCAAATCATGAGCAAAATAAGTTTTAAGGTAAATGTAATTACTGTACTTGGACTTTTTGCTCTAATTGTAAACTGTGCACACTCACACCCCAAAAGTTCTCATGTAGTTACTTACTAGAAACATACATTTTTAAAAATAAACATAAACACATCAGAATTGGCATTTTCAGTGTAGGTATGTGTAATTCACATTGTATTATCAATTTATATTTACGAAAGACCTTGTTTTACTCAAAAATTTAAAATCCCCATTATAAACCCATATGAACATTTCGAGGGAACCCACGCTGTAAAATGTGACATTTAAAAATCTGTGAAATTTACAGTAAAAAAACAGCAGCTGTGGTTGCCAGAAATGTTGTAAAAAATAAATAAATA
>NW_015521100.1:0-900 GCF_001515645.1 Sinocyclocheilus grahami | reverse complement strand
TTTTTTTTACTAACCACACGTAAACATCATTTTCTCAAATACATGTTGCTCACATATTATTGTAGCACAGTTTGTGCTGAATAGTGTAATCAGACTTAGCCATTAATATGTTTTTATGAAAATGTAGGGGAAAAAAACACTTCAAATCTTTTTTTGTAAATGTAAGGTTAGATCTATTATAGTATATAGTAAGGGAACTTGCTCTTAACCAATTAACGGGTTTTTACCATAGCAATTTTACAGTCTTTTCCCATTAAAACCATAATGATTTTTTTTACAGTGCATGGTAAGTTAATCTTCCAGGTTTTGATGTCATGGCTGCAGCATGCTATATGACAGGTTCATGAAACCTAAGAGGGATTGATGGCGTTGTTTCACAGGCTGATGAATCACACACAAAACAATGTTGATTTTAACGTTTAGCCTTTTCTCTCTGCAGATGAGGGTCCATGCAGGAGGACGTACTGTGGCCGGGGTCAGGAGTGTGTGGTCAGGGAGGTAACGGGCCATGCCGAGTGTGTGTGCCAGGAAAGTTGCCACACTTCGTTTGTGCCCGTGTGTGGCTCTGACGGACGTTTTTATGAGAACCACTGCGAGCTGTACCGCACCGCTTGCCTGCAGCAGAGGAGAATCTATGTGGTCCACAGCAAAGACTGCTTTTTCAAAGGTGAGATGCATGTTCCTCACTGTAGCGATGCGAGCGCGAGTGTCCAGTGCTTGTGTTTGTTGTGCGTACTGTCGGTCAATACATCTGCTGCTTCTCCAAAGATATTTTTATGGGGGATGTTCTGAGCTCAGTCCACCTTAATTTACAATGTGGAAGTAAGATATTCTCTCTGAATGTACACTCTTAAGAATAAAGGTGCTTCATGATGCCATAGAAGAACCTTTTTGTCTAAA
>NW_015521099.1:2201-2425 GCF_001515645.1 Sinocyclocheilus grahami | reverse complement strand
AGAGCGCCTTCATGAAACGTGAGTTTATTATTTAAAGTGTATGTAACGTGGGTTTATTGTGTAGCCTGTTGCTGCAAAGGAAAACATCTTATTTTGTTTTACACAAAATAAATGTGTGACAGCGTAACAAACACTTGAGATCTTCTAATTGACAAGAAATTAACAAAGAAATACAGTTTGCTACCCAGATAGCACACGTACCTACGTCTGCAAGATGTCTGTTA
>NW_015521099.1:0-921 GCF_001515645.1 Sinocyclocheilus grahami | reverse complement strand
ATCTCCCTCACCACAGATATTAAATCTGTAGCCGTAAGGAGATTCACATCTTCCTTTTCTTCTTAAAAGCCACTGGTTCTCTTGTGTTGGCAGCTAATAAATTGCTTTTCATGGGACGGGGGGCACAGAAATTAAATGTTTGGTGGACAGTTTGCTCTAAATAAATTGCTCGCTGCTATCTGATCATGAACCGTCGTGAAGAGCTGATTGGTTTCTCAACAGAAGTATTTGGAGAGGGAGAGAGAATGGTCAGCAAACACTTGTTTTAATCGAGTCGGAAGGATTCAAAAAGCTGATGTTACCTGAAGTTTACATCAGAGAAGAGGGTGAAGGCCACGGCCTCTGATACTCTACCAATCCAACAGATTGTCTTTCCCGTCTGCAACAGCACAGAGCTCAAACCCTTTCTGTAATTTAAGAGAGCAGATCAAACACATCAGCTCTCGTCTGTCTTTGAACCGCCTCCTTTATTTAGTGAAAAGCTCAAACTTGTAGAAATAAAACCTTCCGGGTTCTGAGATTATGATTTGAGGGGGGAAATAATATTTTCCTACAACCTGTTATTAGATTTATATGATGAACAAAAATTGTGCAAATATCTATGATGATGAGATTCATTATTAAACATTTGTATTATTATCTGTTCATGCATCTGTTAGGGGAATTTGTAGATGTTTTGAACATGCCAGCCAAAAATTCAATTTCATGTAAAAGAAAATAATCATGTTACACTGCTGCTCTCGTGTGGTGAGTGAGTGCAATATACTGTAAATGATGATATCTAATAACAAACACTTGTTCCTTCTTTTGTTTAATAGATAGATACAGTCACTGGGACAGTGTGCTTTCAAAAGGGACACATTTATACCGTATTTACCCCTAAAGGGCGCATTTTAGTAGCTTTTTAGTAGTATTTGTACT
>NW_015521098.1:0-2425 GCF_001515645.1 Sinocyclocheilus grahami | reverse complement strand
CCCACATCACATTAGCAACCAATCTGCTTCGCAATCTGTGCTTGGACTTCAAGCATTACCGAGTTCTGTATCGCAATCAAGCTCCCTCCGAAGGGCCCAGCTGACATATGAACCGAAGCCTTGTAATTTAAATTTTTACAGTACGCCTCTTCAACTGTTAGAATGGCCCTGCTGTGCGGTGAGAGGAGGTTTGGGAACGTTAGCCGTCTTTATGCCTGGTCAAATACCTGTTACGCACATAGTGCTGTTGTCTTATGAAGCATTATGCAACTAATGATGTGTATGCAGAAAGTCAGATGGTGAGAGGAAACAGAGTGGGTGTGTGTGTGTGTGTGCTCGTCTGCAATTCTAAGTATATTTTAGATCTTGTACTGATGCCGTTGGAGGAATCAGAGCTGAAATGGTTCATATCGCAGGCAGATTCTCTGTTTCCTAATGCTTCATTGCCTACAAAGGTAGCATGAAGTGAAAGCTTATGTGTGAGTCTTCATGAGTCGTACTTAAGTTAATAGTCATTTACAACTAGTTTTTTCCATGCGAGATTCGACTTGTGCCAAAGTCTGCATTGGAGCACTTTAATTTACTTCTGTGGTGTTGGCCATCTTGCTAACAAGGTTGTCCAAAATGCCTGAAGAATACTCTGTCTGCATTCCAATGCACCTCAAAAGAAGTTGCTGTATGCCAAGATTACTTTTTAATAAAATCTGACAACAATAGCACTAGAAATGTAGCTTCTTTAACAGAAATAAGGTTAAAGATTATACCTATTTTAACTCTTTAAATAGGACTTTAAATCTTTTCTCTCCAAATTATGGTAACACTTTTCCAGTTCTCACTATTGCTTATTAGCATGCATATTATAAGTACTAGCATATTGTCTGTTTATTAGTACTTTAGTACTAAAGTATATTAATACTTTATTCTGCATGAACATATATTAGATTCCTTAACCCTTACCCATACCTAAACTTAACAACTATACTCAATTTATTAATAAGATGCAAATTAGTAGTTTTGTTTAACTCTAAATACCCTTATTTGCAATGATCCAATGTTTAGTGTCAACATTTAGTATGCATTTTTTACGTCAGGTCAAATTTATTTTCATAGCGCCTTTCATAACATATTAAAGCAGTTTACGGAAAATCTTGATCTTAATGTTTATATCTTTCTATCTCCCTTATAGTTGCATTTAGCAGATTAGAGCTATAGGCTCTTATTTTGCAATAATACAAGCAATCAAGCAATTGAGATTTGCTATATAGTAAGCTATATATTTCTTGACATATATATACAGTATGCATACTTACACATGCAATAATATAGTTTACATTTTGAGATGATATAAACAATCACACAGATTATATTTGCTTATAGTATATTTTGCTCTAGGGGAATGTGCATGCAAGTTGGATGCACTTGATTTATGTAAATTAATACTTTTCTGTACTGAACATAATATATTTAAATTTAAAAAATACCCCCTTCATTATTTAAGATGGTGCACAGATTTAGATGCAATGCATTTTGGGATTGCCTTATTTGAATACATGTGATGTTGGGCCAAAATAAGGTATTTTATACAACAACATTGTTTAGTGTATATTGTTTTGCTACAAACTTCACAGCCAAGGCGTGCCTATGATGCATACAAATACGATTTAGGCAGCTCACAAGGCTGCATGCATTACTGCAAAGTATGAATAAAGTAGCAGCTATGAGTTTTTAAAGTAGTTCAGTGTAATTTAAAATGCAATATTTAACACAGTATTTGTAATCTAATGTAAATGAAAACATGATCATTTTAAACTTCATTGAAAATTGTGGTAGACTCTCCCATGCAGAGCACTAACTATGTAATCCATCTCTGTTATCCTGAAAATATAACAATTTTATTCAGTGTAAATGCATTAAATAAAACCAAAAGTAACAGTAAAAGCATTTCAGAATTATGGAAAAGGTTTATTTTTTCTAACAAATGCTGTTATTTTGAACTTTCTGTTCATCAAATAATCCTTTTTTTTTTGTATGATTTATTTAATACATTTTCATAACAGCAAAAACAAACAAAAGGGAACAAAAATTATATATATATAAACGGGAAAGAAAATAAATACTACTACTACTACTACTACTAACAATAATAATACAAAAATATCACATACATACTCTCACCCAACCCACAGGTTGAGAGAAGTGTCCAATATTGTACAGAAAAACTGTATGTAACAATATAAACATAAGTTGAAACAAAGTAGACATTAATTAGACATTAGTAATTAGGAAGTTGAGGGGAGCAATCTGAATAACAGGTTAAGAGAAAATGGAGGGAGAAAAACATACAATAAAATATTCAAATAATCCTAAAACTAATGTATCTCAGTTTATACAAAAATATTAAGCAGCACAACTGTTTTCAACATTG
>NW_015521097.1:2007-2426 GCF_001515645.1 Sinocyclocheilus grahami | reverse complement strand
TCCCACACACATACACACACAGGAGAGCAGCTCCTCTCACACTCCTATTAATTAACCACATTAACATACGAGCACAATGACCCAGTCAAATGACCCGGGGCGAGAGCCGTTCAACTTCATTAAATGTGAAGCCGTCACCCTCCGCGGTCTCTCAGCGGTGCTATCATCTCATTCTCACCACCACATAACTTCACACGTCACTCTCCGCTTCAGTGCGAGACATAAACAGGCCAGCTAATTAGAAGCAGTATAATAATGACCTGCAATAAACCAAAGACTCTTCATAACAGTTTCTAAAGAGCTGACATTGGTTTATCTTAATTTTTTTTGTTGTTTTCAGTTCTACGCCTCCCTGACCTTCATATCACATGCCTGAAGGCAATTCAGAGCACTTTAAACTGATTTCAAAGCAAGAAAGA
>NW_015521097.1:0-636 GCF_001515645.1 Sinocyclocheilus grahami | reverse complement strand
TATTGTCCTATTCTAACAAACCATACATCAATTGAAAGCTTATTTGTTCGGCTTTCAGATTATGTATACATCTCAATTTTGAAAAATTGACCCTTATGACTGGGTTTTTTGGTCCAGGGTCACATTTATTTGAAATAGAATTCTTTTGTAAATGCCTTTACTGTCACTTTAAAACAAATTGAATAATTCTAGATAAATTAAAGTAAATGCAAAACCACAATCAAGCAGACTCATATTGAAGTCAAGACAAAACAATTCAATTGTAGGAGGCTTCTAATTTTCTGAAGCTTTACTGGTTTTAAGTAGCCGTTCCTTCTCAACTGCATTATGTGAACTCATTTAGAGTTGCCACATCTCGTCACCATTCATTTGCTTAAAGTTAAACTCTGTTCAACTTTGTTGTGTTTCTAACGGTCGCGGTCGCTCACGTCGCCTCAAACCGCCAGCTCTTTGAAAACGAATGACTTCTGGTGGTTTTGTCGCAGCAAATCGCAGTCAGTATGAAGGACCTTTAAGCTTTTTCATGACATGACAAATGCAACATTCAGCATACTGTGATGTGATAGGGCCGTATAGCTAGGCAATTCTGGGCCCCTGAAAAAATATTGATGTGGGCCCCCACTGCCCTCTACTCAA
>NW_015521096.1:1971-2426 GCF_001515645.1 Sinocyclocheilus grahami | reverse complement strand
AGGAAAAAAAAGGTACAAAAGCTATCACTGGGGCAGTACCTCTTCAAAAGGTACTAATATGTACTTTTAAAGTACTAAAATCCACCCTAAATAAGGTACAAAGGTGTACTGTTTGAAAGCGTACCTTCTGACATTGTAAGGCTTATTGGCAGGCGATGCGAGTTTGAATCCAGCTTGTCATTTCCTGACCCTGTATCCCTCTCTCTACAAATATAGGTAGTAGAAACTAGATCAGGAAAACATTTATAGAATGAGAAAATTAAATATTACATTTCGAAATAATTGCTTTCATACCTTGATTCTAACAAAAAATAATAGCAATAACATAAGATGACCTTTTTGCTGATGTACAAGCCGGTGAGAGTGAAGAATGACATTGTGGGTGGAGATTTAATTCAGCTTTTCTGATCGGCCATTTATGAGGTATCCATCAGCGGAGCGTATATATATGAGGG
>NW_015521096.1:0-723 GCF_001515645.1 Sinocyclocheilus grahami | reverse complement strand
ATATATATATATATATATATATATATATAATTTATTTATTTTTACTATAACATTTTTCATATTTTTGACTGCAATGAAATTTTGGCTCCTCTTCATCCTTTGAAGCCATTTAATAGATCATAAATGATAACATATGTATTATAATTATAAAATAAATATATATATTATAAACAAAACATGAAAAAGGCCAATGTTTTTTGTAGTATGATTCATTAAAAGGTTTTAGTATTTTTACTAAATAGAACTACAGTAGAAGCTCATAACCAGCTCATAATCCCTGAATCATTTCTTCTTCCTGTATCTTTCCACTAGTTTCAGCACTGTTCTAATTGTTTTGTGAACACAAGTCTTTGTGGCAGACTGTGTTTGGCCTGTGATATCAGCGAGGAAACAGCACTTTCTGCCCTGCTAAACATCCTTTGCGCTTGTTTAGGTCTGGTTGTTTGACTCTTTATAAAGAGTTACACTGTTGTTCCCCCTGAGAGGACGGGAGAGCAGGGAGACGAGAAGAATGGCTGCTGTGCAGATTGCTTTGAGGATAGATTGCCAGTTTCAAACTGCCATAGACACAATCAAAGTCTCATTGCAGCAGAGGTGATTTTCTACATCCCCTACTTGTCGCATCAGTCAAAATGCATCTAATGAAATAACACATTAATCCCTGATGCACAATGTCTGCGAACAAATGTCATACTCTTTGCATTGTAATACCAATGACATTGA
>NW_015521095.1:2018-2426 GCF_001515645.1 Sinocyclocheilus grahami | reverse complement strand
TTTTTTTTCACATTAAGTAAATGAAAATTGCACTTTTTAGTATTACTGTAATTGTTCAGATTGTTTGCTCTGAATTATGACAATGGGCCCAGATGACACAAGCTAACATCATTTGGACTAGTTAATTTCTTTGTTTAGCATGTCTTTTTTGGGATATATTGCAGTGCCACTTATTAATGTTGACAATGCATCATGTTTTTAGTTTTCGTGCTTTGTTTGCTACAAAAGCTGGTCTGAATTGCAGTACTACTAATGACACGTCATGCTAAAGTTTCAGTTATGTGTAAATATTCAGATGTAGAAAGATGTTGAATGAGCGTCTATCTGAGAGTTCACGAAAACTATCAGAGTTCAACTACAAATTTAGTTGTTTTCTTTCTTGCTTTGAAATCAGTTTAAAGTGCTCTG
>NW_015521095.1:0-357 GCF_001515645.1 Sinocyclocheilus grahami | reverse complement strand
CCCAGACGCTTTAGGCAGAATTGCTGTGCACGTGTGTGTGGGAGACAGATGTGGAGTGACAGGTTGGGTAGATTGGCCCATGAGCAGTAGTCGCCTGTGGCACTGACATCACACACACATACAACATGCTCAGCCTGACTGTGGGCGATTGTGTGTGTCGAGTGGGAGGATTCGCCACCGCACCAAAAAACCACATAATGAAACCTGACACTGCTGTTGGGGAGAGGGAGGAGCATGTGGCCCCGCCCACTGCAAGGCGTAGAGGGAGGGGCCTCACTTAGACTCGCCCACTGGCATGTATCTAGGAACTATAGCAGTGATGTCATTTAAACTTGCTTATGAGACCCACATGAATTG
>NW_015521094.1:2066-2426 GCF_001515645.1 Sinocyclocheilus grahami | reverse complement strand
CTAGTTAATAGTGAGAATTGGTCCCTAAACTAAAGTGTTACCAAGTTTTCTTATATGAGTATGGCTAGTGTGTAGTAATTATAATTCATGTGTATATGTGTTTGTGGTACTTAGACTGAAACACTATTTTCTTCTTCAGTAATCCTCATTACAGCATTTATCTCTCACCTGTTTATCTTGTTCCTTCACTTGTTTCTTTTTTGCATTCTCCTCCTCTTTCCTCTTTTTCAGTTTGAGCAGCTTTGGAACATTAATTCCACTCTAGAAAGAAAGAAAGAAAGAAAAGCTGAAAGCTGTTGTTGGTTTATTTTTAGTCTTTGATCCTGTGTGTAATTCATCTGTTGTGTGTGGCACCTTCTT
>NW_015521094.1:0-549 GCF_001515645.1 Sinocyclocheilus grahami | reverse complement strand
TGTCCTGTCTTCCTTTGTCCGGTATTGTTGATGTTACCCTGTGTGGTAGACCCTCTTCTTCGTGTGGATTACCATTAAAAGGATTTGTTATAATCTTCGTCGTGCCTTCGTATCCCTAACAGCAGTAGCGTGACAATTTCAACTCTATTTCAGTTTCTGAAAATTATTTTTAATAGATTTGGTTTTAGTTAACAATAACAACATTGGGCACAAGAGCCGCTAATGAATGTAAATATGTGGAGAGAGGTCCTGAATTACAGAGTTTTATTCATTGCCATTATTTTAATTTCATAGTTGAACTCTGTATCACGAATGCCTCTCTCTATTTTAATTGTAGCTGTACACTTTGACCAATGTTCATTTGAGTGCATAACTTACTGTGGGCAGTTGCTCAAAAAGGGGACCAAGCTTCAAAACTGTAATGAACACAATAACAGCAGATATCATGCCAGCCACCTGTGTGACACAAAAAGCATATTTGTAGTTGTGCATAACTGTGTTTTACAGGTATACTGTATGCACAAAGATTCAGAGTCTGTATGACTTTTT
>NW_015521093.1:0-2426 GCF_001515645.1 Sinocyclocheilus grahami | reverse complement strand
GTGTGTGAGTATATAAACGAAGTGAATTAGTTTAGGCAAGGCTCAATTCTTGGCCTATTTGTGCTGTTAATTTACTGCTGTTGTCAATGGCTGCTGTTCATATAATGAGGTAAAACGAACCATATTTTCATTTTAAACTAGTGTGATTATAGTTATTTACATATTAAATCGTTTTTTGGAATTTAAATGTTTAACCTTTAGCCAGATTTAGTTGGGAACCGAAGCATGGCGCATTTTTGTTGCTAAATACACAGAGAGGAAATACGGAGTGATTTTGGATAGATGTGCTGCTTTGGATGCGAATATCGGTTGAACTTCCTATGAACCCGTAATATCTCATAGACAAACGGACACACACAAACGGGGTGAATGCACGCACACAAATATGCCAGAATAAAACCGTTTGGATCCTTTATTTACGTTTCAGTAACATGAGGGGAGCTCTCTTATTTTGCCTTTAACTTGTTAACCGTATACCAATGTTGCCAAAACACTTTTCTGTTTCATAGACTGTCTCAAAGCCTAGTGAACTAACTACCTAGACAGCATTTTTGAGAGCATCACTTATATAATGACCGTGATTATGTCTAGACAAGAATAATCAAGAAGCATCTTTAGTTTACCTAAAACAATGAATGAAATACACACATTTTGCTTGCCTTAATTGTATAACAGTGTTAGCAGTACACTTTCTTTCACAGACTTTGTGTCAAATCCCAGTGATCTCCCTACTTAGCATGTGCATGTAGGATTCTGAATAATATTCATAAAGCACCCATGGAGTCCAAAAAATGCTGTCTAGGTAGGAAACTCGCTAGGTTTTGAAACACAGCCATAATCTTGTCATGCACAGCAACACAACTGGCTGTTTACCAGAAGGCTTTTCAGTGAAACATTTTCTTTTTTCTTTTCCCCCTCGGGTTTTCACTTGGCATATGATTGATCACACGTCTCGTTGGATTTATTGATAGATTAATTTCTAATAGATGCATTTATCACCAGTTCTTCGTTAGCCTTCCCATGACCTCAGGTGGTGGCTGTTCGGATTATTAAAACGACTTTACGGCATAACTTTGACGATGGTCTCTTAAGCAGTTAAGTTTTTTTTCTGGCTTTCTTAAATCATTTACCTTTAAAATGTAGGGTTTGAATATTTTTTGGAACAGAATGTGCATTTCAATCATTTGTTATTAATAATGCATTTTAAAATGTTAATTTAAATTTAAATATTTTGACCAAACTACAAACCAGTTTAAAGTGCTAATCTTTTATTTGATTGTGTTTATCTAGACAAAGCCCATTAGTTGCAGAGTTTTCTTTCGTTTAAGAGAAAGAAGTATGCTACAATAGTTAGGAGTCAAACTTTGCTTTGGAAGGCTCGTACGGCAGGTTACTGTTTTTGTGTACGTTGACGCCAGATGCTTCGGACTCTTTATGAGGTGGAAGGATGATCACTCTTTATAATAACAGTAGACAAACCCCACAGATGGTCATCACACTCTGCCAGCAATGGCGGATCTTAAAACCCCCTGAAGATGCTAAGTCCCTTCTTCCTCGTTTCTACTTTGTCTGTCACTTTCCCTCATGAGCACACACATTCGTCACTCCCCCTAAAAGCCCCTTTCCCTCTAACAAAGGCGGCACAATTATTATGTGAACTTTTACGAAGATTCCTAAGCGATCCCTTTACACGCTCTGGGCCTGCTCGCCTGTAATCTGGTAAATGAGTCAGCCCTATGGAGAAATAAGCCTTCCAGAAGAGTTTCTTCATTGTTGAGGTAATTGTCTCCTCTTTGACAGGCACATTCATCAGTGGCTTAATGGTCAATCAAAAGTTGGCAGGCAGAGTGTTTTCATTCTTTCCTATCCACTACATTAGGAATACTTAATCAAAATGTCTCCCGGTAATGGCTATGAAGAGTTCATGACTGACTGATCTGTTGTCTGAGCAGATAGAAAATTAACAGCTCGGCGCAGGAGAGATGTGGGCCCGCAGATAAACAAATTGTGCATTAATATTTCATCTTCGAGACCTGGGATGTGCTATCAGTGGCAGAATATTCCAGGCCCGTGTTGTCATTTCTCTCCCCCCCTCCTTTCTCCTGACCCCCCACCCCTCAAACCCCCACCTATATTCTTGAAGGCTTTTTGCAGCTGTAACTCATTTCCCTTGATGACTTTACTGGGGTTACAGAGAGTGACGACAAATTGATTACCTGGCAGAGCAAGAATGGAGCGGCGAGAGAGACGCAAGCTGACAGTCATGTTATAATAATATGTTTAATGATGTGTGGAGGGGTGAACAAGGAGAGGGAGAGGTATTAAAATAAGACCAGAGAAGATGCAAGGAATGAGATTTTTTTTTACACCCCTACCCCCAGCCCCATTTTTCGTACAGTCTTTTTAAGATGTACTGGGTATAAAAT
>NW_015521092.1:0-2427 GCF_001515645.1 Sinocyclocheilus grahami | reverse complement strand
TGTGTTGCTGGCTTTAATTGAATTGTTGACCCCACCCATCCTTGTGTGCAGGTATAAAGTAATTGAGTAGCTTGATCTGGAGGTCGAAGGGCGCAGCAGGCTCTAAGAGTCAGACGCTGTCCCTAAGGGCTCGTGAAGGATGACGCCGAGCTGTTGTTGCATTGTTTGCTGTCTGTACGGCGCGGGGAGCTCATCGCAGACCCTGACTAATCAGCCGGATTGGAAAGAGGCCCTGACCTGTGTGCTTTCAATCAGTGATGATACGACTGTCTGCGTAGACAACATAACAACCAATGCAATCCATTAGTGTGTGTAAACCCAATTGACATGGTAGTAAGAGTACAAGGAAATGCTTTCATACTGCAAGGCGTAATAACGAAATGCTGTGAAGATTAATTCAGTCAATTCAATTTGCACAAAAACTCTGTTTTATAGTCCATACTGCTAAATACAGTGTCTCAGAGACCTTTATCTAGTCATTGTCATTGAATTAAAAGACACGCATATGCACAGTCAGTGCAATCACATCTTGATTTGCGCTGTGATCTTACTGTTTGTGACGTTTGGCTTTTGTTTTCCAGGTTACACATGACATGCATGTTCTCCGACACCTACATTTCCTTTCTCCAACTTTCACTTGATGTTTGTTTTGGGGGTTTGTTGGTACTCATATTGTTGACAGTGACAACATTGAGGCTCATCCAAATAAGGGTGACTAAAATAGATGACAGTTGGAATAGGATATGTCACACAATTAGGATCGCACTGCAATGTACAATGCAAGAAAGATTCACTACATGACAGGTTGTGCACTGTAAATGAGACAGTAACGCTTTAGGTCATGCATTGATTTTGATGCACAGAGTAATTATACTCAAACATACCATCATAGAGCTGCACGTATAGAATAAATGGTTTACGGTCAAGTGAGATTGCTTAGATAGTATCTTGATGAATGTTTTCATAAAAAACTTCCACAATAACGGCATTCTTCTCATGTCCCATTATCTGAATACTGTTACTGGCATTTACTTGACTGAGTTTGAGTGTGCTTTCTGTTCTTTATACTGTTGTGGCATTTACATATTTAGATATTCGCTTATTTTTGAGCAAAGCAGCGAGGATGGTTATTTCATTATTTCGAGCTGGCATATTTGTCTGTGCATCAGCCCACTCAGGGGAACTGAGCTGCTGGGAGATTCAGATGAGCCTTTCAGTGTTTCGTTTTCCCGCGCCTTATCTCTTTCCCATGCGGAAGCCATGGATAAAAGATTTATGTCCTATAGGGGCCGAGCCATCGGCCCCCCTTCTTTATTTTGGTTGTTTTTTCTCTTGAAAACAAAGGAAGGAAATCATTTTTATTGGATGAAGTATTAAAAATCAATCTGTAATATCACAGCTCACTGCCAAAAATATTATCTATTGTACCGATCTGAAATGCTTGAGAGGTTGTATATTTCTGCCTATTTTGAAATGCTTGAGAGGCTGTTCATTTAAGAGGCAGTGCAAAAAAGAAATGTTTCCTCGATGGCTGAGAGTGGAGAGCAGGTGTGTGCTTGGTAAACCGGATTGCAGCACTAATCATATTGTACATGCTAAAAGAGAATATGAGAAAATCCTCATTAAGGGCGTGTGAATGCACATAAATCCATATAGGTAAAATGAATTATGTGATTGTAAATTAACTTAAGCCATTTCTCTTTAATGAACTTAAATAGGATTATGGGTTGGTCTGTACATTATAATGAGTAGTTGAATAACATATTCTGGTTTGAGTTCTTTGCAGGGCTTGTTATAAAAAATCAATACAGCGTCTTCTGCCACTCTGCACAAGGTCAAGAAATGGCATGTTTGTAATATTCCACCTCCATTTGTAAGGATTCCAAAATGCAAGTGCCAAAATACTGAATATTACAAAATAACTGGGTTGATAGTGAATCCATTCTATACACATATTAAACTATAACATTTGTTTTCTTTTTTGTGTTTATACATGTCGAATTTGGTCTTAAGCAGAAAAAGCCACTGACAATTTGTGATTATTTTCACTGATGGCATCAACAAGCATTACCTAAATAATTATTTATGATTAGCTATCTTAATACTTGAATTAATTATTTCCGTGTTTGAGTAGCCTATAAATGAAAAGTAGTTCTGGTCCTTAAATCTGATTGGTCAAGCAGCGTTCAAAGAGTGCTGATATAACAATTCAAAAGCACTGGGTCTTTTAACTGTTTGTATCACTCTGTTGTGGGTATTTGTTATAGTCATACTCATTCGCATATGCGGAGCTTATGGAAGGCTTAGCCTTCCCCTGGCAACGGGGACTTGGGGCAAAAATGGCACTAAATCGGACAAAAATACCCCTGCACAAATAAATGTAATCTATTACGTCTGTTGCTAAAAAAGTGAATATGAATAGACAGT
>NW_015521091.1:0-797 GCF_001515645.1 Sinocyclocheilus grahami | reverse complement strand
AACGTGCGAATGTCTCCGACAGGCCATACGAGAGTCATTTATGTGCCCATAGAAGGGCTATTTGGAACTTTTATTGTGCCATTAATAATAAGTGAAAGATGGAGAATTCAAGTCGTGGAACTTTGTAATGCAACAGCTCACGGGTAATAAAACAGAAATGTCCAGCACTAAAGGGTCAAACAATAGCTACCTTATCAGCTCCTGCTGTGTAAAGCACAGAAGTATGAGAATTAATCACAGATGTATTTCACAAGTGCCTTTAACGGACGACGCACCATCCCTCAGCTCAACTGCCTGCTGGAACAAAACACCACATCGCTCTTCACAAAGAGATAGGAGCCATTAAAGAAGAAAAAAGGAATGAGAACATGGAAGACGGGAAAGGACAGCTAGTTCCACTGAGATGGAAAATCCAGTCTGAAGCAATGACAGCTTGGTTTGTTAGATGACAATTAAAGAGTCACAGCAGAATGAGTCATTACAACAGATGATCTTCCAGCGTTTAGAAGTTACAGGTGTTTTAATTGGCAGTTTAACCCATTTCTGCAGACTTGAGATTTAATGGTTCTATTAGTTTGTTCTTTTAAGTGCGAGACGTAAAAGTATGACATTAATCACAGCAAACACAAATTGAGCCCAACTTGGCCTTCAAAATCTGTTAATATTTAAAACACAAAACCATGCACATGTGCAATAAAGAGAATGACTAGGACAGTTAATAATAATAATAATAATAATAAGTTATTATTATTATAGCAGCGATAAATTTTCATGTGTAAAGACGTTGTGGAAAAATA
>NW_015521090.1:1921-2428 GCF_001515645.1 Sinocyclocheilus grahami | reverse complement strand
CTTTTACGCTTTTACTTTTTTTTAGCACACACACACACACACACATCTAAAATCAAACAATATATATCTTTGCTCCTGTGGCTCAGTAGTAGAGCATTGCGTTAGCAGCGCAAAAGTTTTTGGGTTCGATTCCCAGGTAACACACATACTGGTAAAAATGTATAGCATGAATGCACTGTTGCTTCCAAAGCGTCTGCTAAATGCATAAATTATTATTATTATTATTATTTTTATTTATTTTTTACTATTGTAGAAAAAAATAGTTGGAGATATTATTGTTGGAGTTTTTGTTGATGCGGAACTAATGGCAATATCGACAGGGCAAGTAAAAATCTAATCAAACAAACAAAACAAACAAACACAAAAGACAGTAGGACAAAAAAAAAATCCTTGCTGTTGAACCCTTGTTGAAGTGTCTGAGACTATAAACTGACTGTCTAAATTGAAAGAGATTTACAGAATATTTTTATGCAAACTGTCTATGAGGAAAACTAATGGTGTGTGTGA
>NW_015521090.1:0-622 GCF_001515645.1 Sinocyclocheilus grahami | reverse complement strand
TTGCCTTGTTTTCAAGTCCAAATATCTAAACATTCTTTTATCAATATTCCCATTTACTTGAGAAGCAAAATGACTATTAGATATTAAGTCTTGTTTTGTGAGAAATTGGTTATGTTTTAGGAGAGTTTATACTTAAAACATTTGGGTTTGAATTAGGTTTATTTCCCATTCGCCACTGACAGAAATGTGTTCTAGTTTTAAGCATAAACTCACTTAATTGTGATATTTTCTTTTCAGAAAACAAGACTTAATATTAAGTCATTTTGTTTCTCAAATAAATGCATCTTGATTTAAAAAAATATATATATTTAGCTATTTCTACTGCAAAACAAGACAAAAACACTGACAGAAAATATGTTGTAGTGTATGAGTTATATATTGTAATTTTGCCTTTTCCTTTTTGTTATTTTTTATTCATTTAAAAACTTTTTTTTTAATTCAAAAATTAAACTTCTAAATATTTTCTGAACTAAATGTGAGTTAACGAGAATTTTAGAGTGTGGTGAGAGGATGCTACAGTAGGTTGCTGTTAAATGGTTGTGAAAGTGTTCGGAGTACTGTAGTTATTAGCATGTGGTTTCCAGGGTGTTCAGAGTGGTTTTTGGTTGCTTGCTTGCTGTTT
>NW_015521089.1:1939-2428 GCF_001515645.1 Sinocyclocheilus grahami | reverse complement strand
ACTTCAGTCTGTGTGCACTGAATTTATTTAATACACGAGTATCACCATTTGAGTTGAATTACTGAAATAAATGCACTTTTCCACGACATACCTGTATGTGCATGTGTCCATGAAGACTGACTGAGAACTGACATCTAATCAATCTGATGTTTCATATTCTGTCCAGGGCTGGAATCCAGGCCACTCAGCGGGGTGGACACTTAGTGTACTCTACTTGTTCCCTGTCCCAGCTGCAGAATGAGTGTGTGGTGCAACAGGCCATAAGTCTCGCTCAGCAGGAGCTGGGAATCACAGTGCAGGTTCAGGACCTCCGATGGTTTGCGCAACGCTTTTCTGACACTTTCCATTTTGCGCCACAGTTAAGTGTAGGAGAGTTGGTTTTACCATACCTGTGTGCCAACTTTGGACCAATTTATATGTGTAAATTGCAAAGAATGAACTAGATGGGCATTCAGATATTGGCTCAACTGACATCGTCACAGGTTTGTG
>NW_015521089.1:0-567 GCF_001515645.1 Sinocyclocheilus grahami | reverse complement strand
CACATAAAAACTATTTTTGCATTGACTGCCTCTCTCGGCCGGGATTTTTCTCCATGCCTGCATCTTGTGATTACCTAAACGTATTGTAAATATGTGTTTCCTATGGGCTTTTACATAAATTTACATTTTTTAACACTCAGGAGACAGAGGGACCATTAGGGACGAATTATTTTCATCTATACGTTTTATTCATTATTGACTTTGACACAGCTGAGGATGCTGGCATCTGATCATTTGGAGAGCACCTTGCCAATGATGTAAATCTGATGTAGATCTTTGTAATGACAGAAACATGTTGGGAATATCGTCTGGACGCCGAGGCCTCATAATGACGGAATCTCAGATGTCCGTAGGTGGGTGAAAATCATAACGGCTTTCCCTGGAAAAGGCAAAAATAAGTGTTTTGTAGGGGGGGAAAAACTACTTATTATTCAGTCACACAGCCCAGTATTCTTGCGGGAACTTTTGCAAAGTTTATTTCAAAGCTTCAGGGCCCCTCCAAATGGTCATACTCACTCCTTTGATTTCCTCATTTGTATCTGAGATAAGTGTACTGATTAATTACTT
>NW_015521088.1:2053-2428 GCF_001515645.1 Sinocyclocheilus grahami | reverse complement strand
ATGAATGGAAATCAAGCATTTCATATTTTTGTTCTCATACCTCATAAAACATATAAGCAGAAAGGCACACCATGGAAAAATTGTAAATAATAAGGAGAGCTTTGATGTTGACTGGTTCTCTGTAAGACATCAGTTTGGGACCAAGCCAGACAATGGCAAGGTAAAACAGGAAGATCCCACCCACAGGCAGCAGAGAATAAACCAAAAGCCATCCATCAGTCCTCTTGTCTGTGGGAATGAAACAATTGCTTCATTAGCTCGTTAAATTGCCTGATATAGTGGTTAAAGTAGTTTATAAAAGTATTTTCAGACTGCTTTCGTCAGGACCTAGAGCCGTTTTAGGTAAGTGTGGCTGACTCTTAACTTTTATAAAGA
>NW_015521088.1:0-725 GCF_001515645.1 Sinocyclocheilus grahami | reverse complement strand
TCTCAAACTTAGAAATAATTTTACTAATAGGCAGAATTTTTAAAAAGCTTTACTCTCAATTTAATGCACTAATTACAGGCTGTATTGTCTTCTCTGAAAAGTGATGCTTTGTTAAATTTCTTAAATACATTATATGAGTTGACGGTGGGTTTTGTGGAACATGTAGCTGGTTTGTTACTTGTCCAAGGTGGTCTACCAGCCCTGACCAGCATGATAAAGGTCTACCAGGTCAGTCCCAGCCCCATCTTCTTAAATAGATCATCTTGGACCAACCTGAATGACCATAAATGCAACCATGAACCCAGTAGCTACTAACAAATCATTTCCAAATTCAACAGCCCAGTATCAGCTAAAGGTTTTGACAGGAAAAATGACACATGGTAGATGCTGTATATTAAATGCTGATGTCGATTTATTTTTATACAGCTCCTTGCATACCACTTTGGGTCATAAACATATTTCCTTAACACATCATATAATCACATAAATACAAGGCAGTTAACAAATAATACAAATAGCAAACTCTTTCGTTTAGCACTCTTAGATATTCCCTAAAAGGAAGGAGGGAAACAGAAGTCATGTGTAAATTATTCTTCTGCTCAACATCCGTATGCAGACCCCTGACTCAGGTTTAAAGTGCACACTTCATTAAGAGCAACGAGAACCAACTGAATTCCCGCTTAAAGGTAAATATAAGGTCTGACACAAGAGCAGCTCCATATAGA
>NW_015521087.1:0-594 GCF_001515645.1 Sinocyclocheilus grahami | reverse complement strand
CTTCGAACCCTGCGACGACAGTGTCTCCTCATGTTCATGTAATTTACTGAGAGACCCGTTAAACTCATTAAACAGGTGAGTGTGAACACAGAAATCCCAGAACACACTGTTCAATTATGAGAAGCGTGTAGCCCCGCCCACAGTGGGATCTCATTGGCTGTAGAAACATCAAATCAGCTCTGATTGGCTGATTTTAGAGTCTGTGGTATAGAGTGTGTCGGGTCAGGATAGAAACGGCTGCTGGACAGTGCAGAATGAAAAGAGAGAGAGAGGAAGTAAAAGAGGCGTTTTAGCCGTTGTCGTCCCTGTAGACGAGCCAGGCGTCGCTCCAGTAAACAGGTAATTACGCCGCTCCAGCGCGAGTCTATTAAAGGAAGTGATTGCGTTCAGAGCGCTGGAACTCACTGTGGTCCGGCACTCCAGAAACATCTCACAACAATTAACTAGCAATCAGACACGGCCTCCAGGGGCATGCTGGGAGAACTGACGCGCTGACAGCCAGATTAGGCCAGACACGCGAGCATGCAGCATGTAGAGCAGTGTTTCTCAACCCCTAGTGGTCCTTGACGTAAGGCCAGGGGGTCCGTATAAAGT
>NW_015521086.1:1383-2429 GCF_001515645.1 Sinocyclocheilus grahami | reverse complement strand
GATGTCACCTACCCCACTGGCTTCATGGGTGAGTCCTGCTGCACTCGTGTCTAGTGATACGTTTGGATACATTCACTGGACTGGTATTGTAGCAGTCATCTACAAACCTACAGATTAAAGAAAGATGGATACATTAGTATTGTAATGCAGCTAGACTGTATGAAACTCTTTAATTTTATAGTATAATTACAGCAGTTGTCTTCAAATGCAAGTGAAATACTGCAGGGAGTCCTTTAAGTTTGAGTGTTTCTCATTACAAATCCAGTGAAATGCTGCAATCATCTGTCCACAAAATTTTGGAAGTTATGCAAATGGTGTAACTGCTATACATTACTTGCCTAAATGCATGTTAAAGTGACAACATGTGCAGAGATGATTTGCTGCATTTACTGTGAACCGTGATGCTGAGAACGCTGGATCATGAGATGGGTGCATGTAAATGAACGCAGTGCCACGCTTCATTGTGAAACGCGCAGCACAACAGTCTGTATACTAAATTTCAAATTGCAGCCTTTAGCGATTTGATGAGTGCAGTAAGCCATACCACGATTTCAGATTTAGCTCAAAATGTAGATGATTAGCTACAGCAATGCTTCCAAACTGTAGTAAAGACCTTATGAGAAGTGTATAAAGATATTTTGTGGTGACTGTGGTGGGCTGATAATTAATGGGAAACACAGTATCAGGAGCATGTGGGCATCTTTTAGAACTAAATGTTCCAAGAATAGCATTTTGCATGATAACCGTATATCTGAACCTTTAATCAGTGTTGTCTAAATGTGCTATTCAAGTCCTTCAGTACTTTAACATTCCTAGTCCCAAGTGCCCCAGCTGCAGAATACTGAGATGCTTCACAAACAACTTTATTGCTCTTGAGCTTGTTTAACATGTTTTTTAAGCTTTCAACAATCTCCGCTAACTGCACAATTTCCGCTACAGTCCCCTATGTACATGTTTAAGCCTTTGGCATATAGCAGTGTCTCAGTATTGAGGCATTGGGTTGTAGGCTTGCCGCGATAGACGGTGCTGACGGTGATACCGGTGTT
>NW_015521086.1:0-259 GCF_001515645.1 Sinocyclocheilus grahami | reverse complement strand
TATATATATATATATATATATATATGCGCAATTTGTGTGTGTATGTTACGATATAACTAACAAGGTCATATTGAGAAGACAATAAAACCGAAACCAAATAGCGTTGAAACAGGAAATGAAGTAAACGGAAGAGAATGACAAAATACCGGTCCACATAACAGAACATGAACCTGACAATAAGATCGTTAGTCTATTGTTAGCCTATATGTATAACAGTTCTGATCTGATCTTCTAATCTGACTGGACAAGAGACTTTCTA
>NW_015521085.1:1726-2430 GCF_001515645.1 Sinocyclocheilus grahami | reverse complement strand
ACACACACACACACACACACTGTGCATCAGGGTACAAACATAAATACAAACTTAAAATCAGCTTAAACTCAACATTTAGACACGCATGCCACACCTGAGCCGTGTGTGTGTGTGTTCATGATGTAGGGAAATAAAAGCCCCGAGAGGCTTGTATGTTCTGAAGGGTGTGTTCTGCGTGTGTCTCAGGGGTGTGTCCTGAGGGAAAAGTGTGTAAGGAACATCTGCTCTCAAATAAGTCTCTCTCTATCACACACACACACACTTATGCAGATCAGAGACCTGCTCATCATGTCTGTCAGATAACAGAATAATTAGCAGTATAGTCATTCATGCTGAAACCAAAAAAATGTATAAAAATAAATCTCATATTCTAATGTAAACAGACACACTCATGTTTGTGTTGATGTGTGAGATACAGCAGATACACTCACACTAACAAATACACTCACAGATACAGTCACACTCATCAGATATTAATGTGATTATCAGCGCTTACTGAAGTTCAAAGGTCATCACAGCAGATGACAACCTCTCTCTCCCACACACACATGCTCAACGGAAATCACACAAGCGTCCAGCCACTGTGTGCGTGTGTGTGTGAGTGAGAGTGAGAGTGTGTCAGTGAGTGAGTGTGTGTGTGTGTGTGTGTGTGTGCGTGTGTGTGTGAGTGAGAGTGTGTGAGAGTGAGTGTGTGTGTGTGTGTG
>NW_015521085.1:0-684 GCF_001515645.1 Sinocyclocheilus grahami | reverse complement strand
GAGTGAGTGAGTGTGTGTGAGTGAGTGAGAGAGTGTGTGAGAGAGTGAGAGTGAGTGAGTGAGTGTCTCAGGTGTGTGTCCTGAGGGAAAAGTGTGTAAGGAACATCTGCTCTCAAATAAGTCTCTCTCTATCACACACACACACACTTATGCAGATCAGAGACCTGCTCATCATGTCTGTCAGATAACAGAATAATTAGCAGTATAGTCATTCATGCTGAAACCAAAAAAATGTATAAAAATAAATCTCATATTCTAATGTAAACAGACACACTCATGTTTGTGTTGATGTGTGAGATACAGCAGATACACTCACACTAACAAATACACTCACAGATACAGTCACACTCATCAGATATTAATGTGATTATCAGCGCTTACTGAAGTTCAAAGGTCATCACAGCAGATGACAACCTCTCTCTCCCACACACACATGCTCAACGGAAATCACACAAGCGTCCAGCCACTGTGTGCGTGTGTGTGTGAGTGAGAGTGAGAGTGTGTCAGTGAGTGAGTGTGTGTGTGTGTGTGAGAGTGTAAGTATTTGCTATTGACTGTTCAAATGGGGAGTTTTGCGCAGTGAGTGAGTGAGTGTGTGTGTGTGTGTGTGTGAGCGAGTGAGAGAGAGAGTGAGAGAGAGAGTGAGTGTGTGAGAGTGAGTGAGTGTGTGAGTGTGTGTGTGTG
>NW_015521084.1:1561-2430 GCF_001515645.1 Sinocyclocheilus grahami | reverse complement strand
TTTTTGCAGAATCGTACGTTAAATCATTATTGATTCAAATGGACGGCAGATGTTCTAGCCTAGCGTGCTGCTTAAACATGCAATGTAATGTATAATGCAGATTTGAATGCAGACACACAAAGCAAAGTGCCTGACAGTTTAAAGCGTGATGGACTGCAGCCAGATGCTTGGGTTATCTGAACACGCTCTGCTTCAGATCATCTGCGTGACTGACAGGGATCTAATGGGATCACAGTGTGTGGAGACACTTGAAAAGTCATCCGTTTTCTACTGACCGGTGTTCAACTCTGAGTGGGTGGGCTGCCAGCACACAAAACTCCAGAAACAACTTAAACTCAACAGCAACCTCCGGGCGAAAGCGCTCTGGGCAGCTTTATGGGGCACAGCCTCTCTGCACCAGTCAGGCCCTGAATGAAACATTAGTTTGGCTGCTTGTTTGTGTTATAAATGATGCAAGCGAACAAATGAGGGTCTGTGCTACCTGCATTAGAGCAGTTTTATTTTTTTTGCACTAAAATCTACAGGCCTAGTATAATGCATTTTAAAAACACATTCCTGTGGAATATTTAAACATGTTTTTCGTTGCTTTTTTTTTAAACAAAGCCTGATATAAAAGCCCAATACTTTTTTTATGTCCATTTTGTTAGTGTGCCAGATCTTTTCAGTTCTTTATCATATTAATGTGTTTTCCCCCCCAAATGTGAATATGTCTTGATAATGAGCATGCTTGAAATTGAGATCAGTCTGAAGAAAAATAAAATCAAGGTAAATATCACTTTTAATTGTCCATCATTTACAAGCAAGCTGCAGTTTGGTCAATTTTTTTTATTTATTTTATTTAGTCATTTAGCAGATGCTTTTATCCAAAG
>NW_015521084.1:0-205 GCF_001515645.1 Sinocyclocheilus grahami | reverse complement strand
AATAAAAACAGTTTTATTGAGAATTTGGCTGCATTTAAATGCAGTACGTGAGCACAGGGAGGCAAGACAATATGACGCACTGACGTCATGAATATGCTAATTAGGGTATGACATCATCTGGCGACATTTAGCGACTTGTCAAGCCCCGTTCACACTAGCAGACTTTTGTCGCTGCATGTCGCCAGGGGCTGGCGATGAGGTTGCT
>NW_015521083.1:1880-2430 GCF_001515645.1 Sinocyclocheilus grahami | reverse complement strand
TATTGCTATAATACGTAGCCTAACACTTATTGTTGTTGATTCTTATTCCTTCTAACCCTTGTTCCGCCTGTTTTTATATGAACATTCAAGTGTCACATTTGAAGATATAAAACACTTTTCATGGTGCATGGTAAGTCTTTTTCGCCATTATAATGTTTTTTTCTTTTGCTATGTGTTATTCTCCAATGTATCTCCATTGTTCACACGTTGAGAGACAGAAAATGGTTAAGTAGTCGATATACCAGGACCAATGTTATTTTACCATATGCATGTAAGACTGTGGGCAACTTATACCGGTTTGTAAATGTTCAAATTAGAGAGATCTTCAGAGATTTTGGTTGTCTGTTTACAAGAATGTCAGCTTGATTTTAAAAGTCATGTTCACACAAACACCATGTCAGTGGAGTTGAAAAAGTGGCAAAAAAAATTCAAGCGCAAACACTTTTCACCGCAATCAATACACAACATCACCTGCCCTGGGCAACACTGCTAATTCGTCACTCCTGGCCTATATGCCTTGACTTGCTTTTGGTAGTTGGGATATTGGGAA
>NW_015521083.1:0-393 GCF_001515645.1 Sinocyclocheilus grahami | reverse complement strand
GAATACAAAAAGATTAGAAAAGCTAGTGTTAGTTTTTTTTAAAGAGAACAAGTAGTAAATGAATATAGTGCAAGTCTAAAAGGGACCAATTTTTTAAAGAATAGAATTAGAATAGAATGTGCTAGAGTTAGAGGGTTAAATAAAGATGGAAGAGATGTGTTTTAGTCATTCTTGATTTAAACACAAACTTTTATTTTGCATACGATTAATCAAGATTAACCGATTTGACAGCCCTAAACCAAATATATTTTCAGACAAAGATCTTGAAAAGCACCCCTACTCTTGAGACTAAAAGCACAACAATTGATAAAAAAGGCTGACTTTTCCATTTGTTGACGTGACATTGTTAGTTCCCTTTCAGTCAGTCACTCTCGACGTCACGTCGGATGACCG
>NW_015521082.1:2113-2431 GCF_001515645.1 Sinocyclocheilus grahami | reverse complement strand
GTTTTTATAATCATCCAAACGCCACATCACCTGAAAACTCTCACAGAAGAAGAAGAAGAAACCAAATCATCAACACGTGAACGAATGTTTTCCAGTCAGTCGTTAGCTGGAGCTCTCAGAGGGACACAGCGGGACCACATAGTTCAGCCACTGTGACATGAACTAATGGCTGGGAACTGCCACTGTTTTCCAAGAAGAAAAACGACAACATGCCCTTGTGTAGTACAGTCACATTTAACTGAATTAGGTCACATTGAGGTTGCAGGTTGATGGGGATATTTTACTATAGTGCAGTATTTTAGCTACAGTGTTGAGTTG
>NW_015521082.1:0-297 GCF_001515645.1 Sinocyclocheilus grahami | reverse complement strand
GGTTACATATTAATAAAATAGCAGCATCTGTGTGTGGTTGACAACTTACCAGCAGGAAGGCAGCAGCTAATAACAGCACTTTGGTGTTCAAATTCATTCCTTGAGGCACTAAGAGAGAAATAGATGTTTTTAATAGCCACTCTTTCAGCTGTTGCCACAAACTGAAAATAGTCACACTACAGTAAATAAGGATCTACACTTAGTTTGGTCTATGAGCAGACTAGGAACGCTGGACTATATAGTTGGTTTTAAAATGAGTCCATATTGACAAATATATATAATATATAGTGTGTGTGT
>NW_015521081.1:1808-2431 GCF_001515645.1 Sinocyclocheilus grahami | reverse complement strand
TATATATATATATATATATATATGAATGTTTAGGTAAGGATAAAATAGAGTTTTTATCTCCTTGTGTCAGCTGGCTATGGCATCTCTGATCAGAGGCAATGAGCTGGAGCTGGCAGTGTGTGTGGGCACAGTCCTGGGAGAATCAGCCAGTAAAGTCACCCACTACGTTCTGGAGCTCTTAGCCAGGAAATATATGACCACTGCCACCTGGTAAGAATAAATAGAGTCCATGAGATCAGTGCATCTTTTCTTAAAGTCAAGTCTGAATAAGGGAACCACGTTTTTGTTCAAAAGTCATAGTTTGCACACTTAAATGCAACCCATCGCTTATCCTCTAAATGCAAGCCATTTCTTATCATCAGTCATGTACAGAAGTGTTGACATGATTCTGAAAGTCATCCTTACTGCACACCTGTTACATTTTTCATTTCCATCTCTCTCTAGCTTTCCATCTGTGGTATACAGGTATTTTCTCTGCCCCTTTGTGTCACTCAAATTTGATTTTGTTAATGTACATTTGGTTTATATGCTTAAATGCTTATTCATAATAGTTTATCTTTCTTAATACTATAAATCATAACTGACCAAGTTGTGATGCCCCCTCAGGTGTTCATCTGTTGTAA
>NW_015521081.1:0-1595 GCF_001515645.1 Sinocyclocheilus grahami | reverse complement strand
GCAAAAAGTGGACAATATTCTTTTCACATTTTTTTTAATTTAAAAATGAAAGTGAAAGAGGACAGGGACTGTTGAGCTTCAAAAGAGATTCAGATTGAAGTGTATAACGTCTTTGAAGATTATAATTGAATAATGTCTTAAATTGCTCTTCACAGAAAGCTATCATACACTGCCATTAAAATTTTTAGAGTTGGTGGAAATGTTTATTTATATTGTAAGTCTCTTACGCTGAACAAAGTTGCATATATTTGATCAAAAATGGCGTAAAATCAAGTAAAAGTCATTAAAAACAATAATATTGTAAAATAGGATTACAATTTAAAACAACTTTAAAAAAAAAACTTTAAAATGTAATAAAAAAAATTTCCGACAGCAAAACAGAATTTTCAGCAGTCAATATTATCGCATAATCTTTCAGAAATCATTCTTATGTGCTGTTTTGGTGCTTAAGTAATATTTCTTATCAGCTATTATCATAGTTTTCTCATCAGTTATTTATCACATCATGGTTATGATATTTTTATGATGCTTTTCAACAGCACTCATTTAGTTTATGACTAAAATATTCGGAAACTCACTTTTTGTGTTCCACAGAATAAATGGCATGTTCCCCTTCAGGAACTCGAGCTGCGTCGAATGCTTTGGGAATGCCTTCAGCGGGACTATGTTCTGAATCGTGTGTGTAATCAGACCAATGAATGGGCGCGACGTCACAGACGGGGTGACGTGTGACCAGGAAGCTATAAAAGCACATGAGCTGGAGACAGCAGCAGCTTCTGTCATTCAGCGAAGCGTTCTGTGTGTGTACGTCCTATTTACCATTGTCTGTCACTTTTGCAAAGAAAAAAAGCAATCCCAAAGTCTAAGCACAAAACAAATAAAGGGGGTGATAAAGGCAAGCAGCAGTTTAGATTATGTGTTCCTCCCTGCCCTCGCTACATCATATGCACACAGCCTTTGTGTTGTTTGCCTGGGAGCGAAGCACGCCGAGTCAGCTCTTGATGGAGCTGACTGCCCGCATTGTGAGCGCCTCTCCATGCGGACGCTTCGCTCCCGGAGGGCTCTCTTTGAGGTCGATGGCAGCCTTGGTGGTCGCAGAGAGGCATTTGTGGTTGACCCTGAAAACTAACATCAAAGAGAAGGACAGGGTCTTCCTGCTTAATGCCCCGCTTGTGCCTTCTGGCCTGTTCGGCGACGCTGTCAATTCTGTCGTCTACAGGTTTCAGGACGCTCGTAAACAAGCGGCGGCGTTTCAGCAGTTCCTCCCTCGCCGCTCTCTAGCTCATGGGGCTGCTGGCCGGGATTAGCCCCAGCCATGTACCCGCTCCTCATACAGAGAGGCACAGAAAGTGAGCAGAAACTGACGCAGATCTAAAATTGGACGCAACACCCCACCTTCGCGATCCCCGTTCGTGTGGGGGCGTGTGAGTTGCGACGCTCACGGAAGTAAATACTCTGTTGAGGAAGGAGGCCATCGAGGTGGTCCCTCCTCTCAAAAGAGATTCCGGGTTCTACAGCCGGTACTTCATAGTTCCGAAGAAGTCAAGTCAAGTCTAGTCTGCTTTATTGTCAATTCTTCCACATGTACAGCACAT
>NW_015521080.1:2057-2431 GCF_001515645.1 Sinocyclocheilus grahami | reverse complement strand
CTTTCAGTTAGGAATTATATACATCGACAACATTCCTGAACGATAAACCCACATTATACCTAAACAAAGTGCATGATGCACTATAAAAAATTTGGAGTGAACAGCATTAAATATAAAAACATATGTCTTACCTTGTCTGTGCAGTTTTTATTGCAGTTGTGGGTATCAGCGAGGTGGGAGCTAATCAAAAAGATGCACGATAACTGATGCAATAAACTGCGACTGCGCACACTCCGCACAGAGAAAATCTTCAAGAATTACTTTTGCAATAATGCATACATGTACACATTTAAATTATTTTGTAAAATCTGCAATTATGATTTCTACAGGACGTTGTTAAAATAATAATAATAAAGAAACATTTTAATGACCAA
>NW_015521080.1:0-518 GCF_001515645.1 Sinocyclocheilus grahami | reverse complement strand
GTATATATTTTTACAGAAACGTTATATAGTAAATGCCATGCTGAGACTTTCGTGAACATTTTTGAGTGATAACGCTACTGAATGGTAGTATTTCGAATCGATTCATTGAATCGGAGAGATTTGCAGTAAATGGTCCACTCTGGCAATTCAGGTGCCCCCACATTTACATTTATATTTATTTTCTAGATAAATGGTTTCTTATCAGAGCACCAGGCAAGAATATACATAATGTGCATAATTACCCTGCATAAGATAACAAAAGATGCATGGTAAACACTCAGCTGCATGCTGGCTTATTCCCCACAATGTTACGGGAATTGTTGTGAGAAGTTCTGGAGACTATGACTGCTCCCAAACCCATTTTATTTTTTTATGCACAAGGTTCCCAGCACGGTGCTTGCTATGGCTGGGCTTCTGTATTTAGAGGTATTTGAGTGTTTTAAACCAGTGTTTTCCAACCGGGGTGCTGTCTATCGAGAGCAGGGGTGCCGTGTAAAAAAATATTTTTTAAATATTTT
>NW_015521079.1:2061-2431 GCF_001515645.1 Sinocyclocheilus grahami | reverse complement strand
TAAGGAACGGTTATAATAGAGGGAAGTAGGGAGGTACATACTTGACTGCAAACAATCAATTTTTATCCTCTTATGATAAACCTTAATATTACAGGAGTTGCTGATAGGTGCACAAGAGGCCCGTCACAGAGATGGCACACCAGAAAGTTGCTTTGACACTTACTTGCTATGTATATACATATTCATTTGTATGCATAGTTGCTACATTACATCTCCACTGAAATATTTGTGATTCAATGTAAAATAAATTATAATAAAATATTATATTTAGTATGTTATACACCACACGCATTATGATAGACCTATAGAAAAAATATTTAAATATTTTTATTTTCTAAGAATGGCTTAACTTGAAGTGCTGTAAAAAAAA
>NW_015521079.1:0-796 GCF_001515645.1 Sinocyclocheilus grahami | reverse complement strand
TCTCTTAAAATGCTTATAAGTTTTGAAATTCTATCAAATTGAAAAGGACAAATTCCCTTGCAAGATTGAAATGTTCCCCTCAATGTTTAATAATAAAAAGTCAAATAATCCTCTTTAGCTGTGGACATAAAAAGACTAATGTGTTTTATTGAACATAGACCTTCCGGCAAATTCCTGTAATCTGATATATTGGAGTTAAGCAACATTCAGAAGGATTTCTGAATTCTGGGCAGTGAACTCCTGTAAATCAAGGCCATCCTGAAACTGTCCTTTGTTTTTTACTGTATGCGATTCATTTTTTCCCCCACTCTTCTGGTCTCTGTCTTTAGTTTCATTCCATCTGCAAACCACTCTTCCACACAGTCTGTCTTTTTCTTTTTGTGCATGTCATGAATTATAATCACTTTTCATCCACCTCTTTTCTGGCAGATGTGCGGAGATTGCATTACCCTGGTGTAAATGGAGAGTTGAAGCACATGTTCTAGCTGTTGATGGGAATGTTTTTAGTTCAATTCAACAGAAAGTGCACAAGCTTTGCACATTGTCCAAGCCCAATCTCATTAGAAAACGTAAGTATTTCACAAGGTGGCGATTTCATATGAATTTGTAAGTCCAGTAAATGCCCAATTCTGTCAGCTATCAAACAACAATGATTGGAAAAGTCACAGGAAGCTCTCAGATATGTTTCTGACATAGCATCTACCCAATTAAATTTGTATTTTATTTATTTATTTATTTTAACCCTCACAATGGACATTCTGAAACAGAACAGAGACCATTGCTTGCAGTAACAGTT
>NW_015521078.1:1871-2431 GCF_001515645.1 Sinocyclocheilus grahami | reverse complement strand
TGGTTGCTAGGGTATTCTAGGTGACTGTCAGGGTGTTGCTATGTGGTTACTAATCCATTCAGAATGTTTTTAGTTTGTTTTTGCAGTTGCTATGGTGTTCTGTGTGGTTACCACAATGCTATGTAGTTGCTAAGGTCTTATGAGTGATTTTTAATGCACTGCTATGTGGCTGCGAGAGTGTTCTATGTGGTGGCTAGGGCGTTGCTGGGTGGTTGCTAGGGTAATCTTACAGGGTTCTGCTAAGAAATTCTTTAAGGTATTATTCATAGTGTTTTAAAGTGTTGCTGTGCAGTTGTTCTGGTGTTCTGGGTGGTTGCCAGGGCGTTGCTATGCAGTTACTAAAGTGTTAAGAATGTTTTTAGTGTTCTTTGTGGTTGCTAGAGTATTTTGGGTGGTTACCACTGCGTTGCTATGCAGCTGCTAATGTCTTCTAAGTGCACTTCTGTGAGATTGTTATATGTGGTTGCTAGGGTGATCTTACAGGGTTCTGATAAGAAATTTGTTAAGGTATTATTCATAGTAGTTTTAAAATGTGTTGCTATGCATTTTGCTATGGTGTT
>NW_015521078.1:0-317 GCF_001515645.1 Sinocyclocheilus grahami | reverse complement strand
GGGGGGGGGGGGGGGGGGGGGGTATATTTATGTATAGATATATAGATATATTCCAATAGAAATGTCTCTTATAAAACATGAAATCATGCCTGCTTTTGACCAGTATCCCGTGATCCTCTCTAGAGATTCAGTCTGAACCCCGTTTATTCATCTCTTCAGAGGCTGGTGTGATCAGGGTGGTCTTTTGAGATGAGGCCAGAATGGTTCCTTTCTCTGGTGTCCTTCAGCTGAAAGAGAGAAAAAAGCTTCACAGGCTGAACGAGCACTGGGTGACGGTGTTATGCAATCCGTTAGTGTTTTGTGAATGGTAGCGAGAG
>NW_015521077.1:1829-2431 GCF_001515645.1 Sinocyclocheilus grahami | reverse complement strand
CAGTGTAAATCAGGCTGGTTATTATAATGCTGAGTAATGTGTGCAATTCATATATATTTAACATAATCAAACAAGCATGAGCTTTACTTACAAAGATGATACCATTGAAGAGAAACATCATTGTTTTCAAAACTCCAAAGCAACCCATTTTAATTGGATGTATATGACACCTGAAAAAAATAAAATAAATAACAATTAACAACAAAGAATTTTTTTTATAATAATTATTATTATGGGGCTTTTGTTTTGCCCAAACACTCATTTTGTGTATTATTCCGAAATTAATCTTAATCTTTATTTTAAAAACGTGTAAACACTTACAGTTTTTAATAAATGAATAAACACAAATTGCTTAGACGATTTTGTGAAACAAAGTAAACCTTAAATCCAGAAAATGCTGTGAGGAAAAGATGGTGGTTTTGCTGTAGTAAATAATCTAACTACAACTCTCATTAACTGGTCTCACAGGTCAAATGTTCATGTGAACCATACACACTCTTTAATAAGCCACTCTTGAAAAGTAAACTTAAAATATTGTCACACTCTAAAAATATCCCTCACTTTAAAGGGGTCATATGATGCTATTTTAAAGATCATTATTT
>NW_015521077.1:0-507 GCF_001515645.1 Sinocyclocheilus grahami | reverse complement strand
CAGTTCTGTTTATTAACCGCTAGAGCACCAAAAGTTACGGACTGCTGCTTTAAGTACCTCAAAATATTGTTTGCATTTCCTTTAAAACACAATATAAAGTCTGAGAGAACAGAACACACTGCACCTTTCAGAGAGGCATTACTGTAACCTGATCGCCTCTGAACATAACCTCATTTAAAGAGCTATACTTCTGCTTCTTATTGTCCACCAACATGACAATCTATAAGGTGCTGTCAGGCGAGGTATCACTTCCTGCTATGAGCTCAGGTCACTGGACCCTTTATCACCTTTGCATCAAATTACTAAAAAACAGTTAACGCAAATGCAAGGGTGTTTCTAATGCACCATCTATGGGAGGGACGGTAAATTTAACACCGTTCTCTCTTCTGACAGCCGTTATCGGTCTCTCTCAATTTTGTTCCTTTTACTGAAAGTCATGAAAACACTAATGTGAAACACTAATTCTTTTGCTATTTGAGCAAATGGGAATGCAAAACATATATTTGT
>NW_015521076.1:1559-2432 GCF_001515645.1 Sinocyclocheilus grahami | reverse complement strand
ATGCATTTAGGGCGTGCATCATACTTGCATTATATATATATATATTAACACAAAAATATACATTCATTAATAGTATTAACATTTGTAGGTTTGTCTGGGTTGTGATCAACTGAACAAAAAATGAGCTCAAACTGAATGAAATATTACAGTAATAACACTATATAAAGCAACATGAGTGAATATGTGCAGCTGTTTTTGAGGGCGTGTTCATTCATCATCTAAAACAAACACTAGAGTGCTGATGCTCAGTCTGGCCTATTGATTTCACATCACAAGTTGGTAATGCTTTGTTTACGTAGGCCTACCACATGATCTGTCCCATTACAACTCAAAAGAAGTCCACTGGTTAAAAGTTCATTATTTTGGTAAAGCCTGTATTTGGAGAATACCTGCTGTCCTTTCATACTCTAGATTGACAGTTACATGTACTGTACATTTACACATATGCAGACAACAAAGAAGTACCACAAACTACCATGGTAAAAAAAAAAATTTTTTTTGGAGATGTACCATGGTAATGTAGTTTGAAGTACTTTGGACTGTCATGTAAATGTGATACATGAATATATACACTATGGTATATGTCAAAATACCATTGGTATTGCCATCTGTTAGCATCACAAGAAAAAACATGAATTAACATGAATTTGTGTTAGCAAATTAGCATTGAACTGATTTCTCCTAATGTTAAATATGTTTGTAAATGACCTTTTTCTCCTCAAGCCCGTGGCCCACACAAGGAACTTAAGGTATATTCACCCTCTTGTCTTTCTGTAGTTGCAGTTCCAGAAAGGAATGATAATGAACTAAATGTCCAATGCATAGTTATCTTAGCTGGGTCTATGTGGTTTTCTTTAGCCAACGCTTAGAGAA
>NW_015521076.1:0-814 GCF_001515645.1 Sinocyclocheilus grahami | reverse complement strand
ATTAGCTGGTTCAGATGTGTTTAATTGGGGTTGGAGCTAAACTCTCCAGGACACCGGCCCTTCAGGACCGAGTTTGGACAGCCCTGGATTAAAGCATTTGTTTAAATGACTACTTCCTTATTTTGGTGCGCTACAGTATGTATTCAATTGGAGGAGTGTCGACGCGTATCTACAAGGAACGCCTGCAGGCAGAAGGGATGGGAACTAATGACAATGCGGTCAAATTCCTGAATCAGGACTACGAGGAGCTGAAGAGAGAATGTTTGGAGAGTGGCAGGCTGTTTGAAGACCCTTGCTTTCTCGCCGTGCCTCAGTCACTGGGCTTCAAGGAGCTTGCACCACACTCCTCCAAAACACGCGGTGTGCAGTGGATAAGGCCCACTGTGAGTGTTGGAGAGCACGGCCTATACGAACAGCACGCTAGTTACTACATACAACTGCATAGTCATTATTTTTAGCATATTTTAATACTTGAGAGGGAGTGGGAGGACAACAATTAAGGAATTACACAAGCTAGACTCGAACTCTAATTTCCCACATTAGAACTAAGGTGTAACAATGGGCTCTAACTACTAAGACAAGTCTCATGTTTTTATATTTAGCACAACTTGACACCTTAATTGATTGGGATAGAAAATAAACTATAGGAAATCAAATAAGAACAAGATTGAGAAAATACATGAGCTAGATTCAAACTCTCATTTCCCATGTGAGAACCAAGGTGTAACTTCTGGTGTTAATTACTGAGACAAGGTTCTTACTTTCATTTATTTTTACAGTTATCAGTTGTACTGATTGTTAGAGGGAAAGGCCA